>NC_056728.1:1899754479-1900054479 GCF_019279795.1 Protopterus annectens
CACTAACTCCCATCCCATAGTCTCCACACCCACACCCATACTTAACTTCAGTACCACTGCATTTGATATTATGCACATTTGATAATCAGAGCACATACAGCAAGTGCATGTGTGTGTGTGTGTGTGTGTGTGCGTGTGCGTGTGTGTGTGTGTGTGTGTAATGATTCACCATTATAGTTGCTTGATTTTTTTTTGTATTTATTAAATCTGATTTTGATATTTCAGTTTTCTATCTGGGATGTAATGTTGTAGAAAGCTAGTTTTGTCAGGAAATGTATCTAGTAGGAACAAGTTGATATTTCCCATTTTAAGATGTGGGAATATCAGGGTGTGCTGAATTTTCATCCAGTATATTATCTGTCAAGGATTGTAATCATATGTTGGATGAGTCATCTTCTATAGATTAACTGCCAGTACAGCTATTTTGTTGAATCATCATTCCACTTGGTTTATCTGTATTGATTACATATTTGCTAGTATAGCAGAACTGTATATTAGATTGGGAAACAGAAGGGTATGAGTGGTTACTGCTGGAGTTTATTAAGAAATACAAGAGATTACATTTATAGAGCAGGCTAAGCATGTGATAGTTATGTCCTATGTTTTGATCTGAGATATCCTGGTTTGGGGTACATGCTTGATGAAGATTGTATTATTAAGTGAATTCATTTCATGTTCTTTGATGTTTTCTTGGATCGAGTTAAGATCAAAACATATCTGTTTATTGTACGATCCACTTTTCAAGAGTAGTAAAATAGCTTACTTTTCCTTCTCTTACAAACACTACTTGTCACATTCACTTACACACCTAGTCTATGTTGAATCTGTAATCACTACATTTCAAATATTGTTTGTACTTAGAAGATATCTGCTCTAATCTTTTTGTATGTTTTCTCTCACTAACTATGTTTTTTGAGCTTTTTTCCACAGGCCTCTGCTGAAAATGAGATCTTTCATGACTCAGCCAGGCCTTCCTGGTAATCAAATACAAATAAATAAATAAATACATACATATTGTTTTTGTTTTTGAAACTGAACTACAGCAGTTTCAGATCATAATAATTTAAGGTAGTCTTCATATTTAACTATTGTAACTTGTTATACTGAAGTAATTATTTAATTTATAATACTGTTAAACTGTGATCAATGTGAGATGGATTCTTGTGATATGCCTTCAGTTAAAGGTACAAAAGAGGAGTATGAGTCTGGTTAGTGAACAGTGTACAAACACTGATTGTGGTAGCTTTTGAACTAGTTTATTGTGGTGATATTCATGTCTGGCTTTGATGACCTGTGCAAAATTAGTTGATGAGATAGAGTATTAAATGGTTTGGCGAGGTGTAGGATTTTCATCCTTACACGATGATAAAAAATAACTAAAACTGATAACAGCCAACCTTTTTTTTTTACAAATGTCTTTGCTGCAGAAAGCCTTCATGTAAGAAGTAAACATGTGCCCCTCAGAAGAACAGAGCTGCTTAAAAATCTGACATAGAAATGAGCAGTGATATTCAGCTGACTCCAGTTCATATTACAAAGTTCCTGACAAATATCTTAATTACTAGATGATCTTATTATCATGGATATACTTGCTGCCTTGCAATAAGCAAAAGAGTGAATTGTTCACAGTCATTGTATAGGAAATTTACATGAAAAACAAAAATATTATAGATAATTTTTGACGTATTTTAAAATACCTAGCAGATAATATTTAAATTATGTGGTGGATGCAACATAAGCTTCATATTTTACAGTCACTTAGCATACTATATGGAACTGAAGCTAGATTTCTGTACAGGAATATAGTCACAGCAATCATTTAGTTCATCTTATAAGATCATTTCACAGCAGAAACACTGTGAACTGTGAATATCGATTCAAAGTATGAA
Organism: Protopterus annectens; assembly: GCF_019279795.1. Taxonomy (NCBI): domain Eukaryota; kingdom Metazoa; phylum Chordata; order Ceratodontiformes; family Protopteridae; genus Protopterus; species Protopterus annectens. The sequence goes on from NC_056728.1 coordinate 1,899,756,369, forward strand.
GTATAACTAGCCTTCTGCCATGAAACAACTAATTAGCATTACTTCTTATAATGATGTTAGACTGCATGCACTTTTCTTTATTAGATTCCACTGCATTGCTTTTTCTATAAGAAACTTAAGTAGCTTGCTTCTGTCATTAATCACACCCAGACATTTTATACATTTTTACTGCCTTGATATACATATGAGACAGATGAGTTATGAATCACAGTAGAAGAAAACATGCATGGCTAGATATTAATTGAATCAACTGCAATTCTGTTTCATGAAGTGAGGCAACAGTACAAGATCTGCTGAAAAACTGAAGCAGATTATATGATATCAAACTCAGCATGTGTTACTTCTATGGAATCTTAATTGGTGCTCTGTGGCTATGTGAATTCTGTCTTTTCTTTTTTTCTGATTTCCATACAAAATGTGTTCCTGACAGTTATGTGAAAAAAGAAGAAAAGAGTAATCTAGTAGTAATCTGTCAGCTCAGAAATTAATGGATGCATGACAAAAAAAAAGAATTAATGGTGTAAGGAATGAATGAATGCATTTCATGGGCTGATACATGCACATGCGTGCATGCGTGTGTGTGTGTGTGTGTGTGTGTGTGTGTGTGTGTGTGTGTGTGTGTGTGAATTGTATTTGACTAGATCACAAAACATTGAAACTATATGTATGAAAAGTAATGTACAAGTAGAAATGTATGCAGATTTTATCTTTATTTATCCTTTGTTGACCAGGTTAGTCCCACTAGACTAGTAGCTTCTTTACAGGGGAGACCCAAGGTAGTATTTATACTAATAGGGAAAATTTGGACAGGACATCTGGGAACTTCCCCTACTCTTGGTAATCGGGTGAAGGATTTGTGTGTTACATATACTGACTTCCTGTTTTCTGTCCAGGCATGGAGGCAGCCAGGAGGAACAGGAAGAACATATGGCTGATTCAGCTTTGGCTGAAAATGAAGTGAAGGTTGATGAAAATGTAGTTGAAATGGTAGAATCACTACCAAAAGTTTTTTTCTGATGCTGTGGGTGCAGAATAAACAGTGATATTGGAAGAAAAGGAGATTATAGCTGTAACAGAGATGGATTCAGAGGATAACTTTCAGAGGAGATTGTTTGAAGGAGAGACAGTTACCTCTAAGAAATGCATAATTACAACACTCCAATCGGGAGGGTTTCAGGGTGATTATTTGGAAGAAATGGTAAACCAAAGTGAATGAGAAAGTGGAGCAGTAATTTCATGGGGTGACATCATGGTGAAAATAGAAGAAGAAAAAGGAGAAGATACTGTTCCAGAAAAGGTTCAAGAGACAAAAACTTATGCACAAACTGTGGGAGAAGGAGCAAAGAAGAAAGAAGAAAAGAAACAAAAAAGAAGTATACATTACATATGAGCTGTAAAAAGAAGACAGTTTGGACAGGTGTAAGGTTTGGGACTCTGTCATAGCACCTCTGGGTGTCAAAGCAAAAGAGGTAAGAGCATTCATTTTAATTAATAAAGAGACTTTTTGTGACTTGATATTTGAGACTGCGCAGGCCATGGGAAATGTTTTGGGTACATATAAACAAAAGAAAAATATTTATCTACGGTCAGAATTTGTTGTCAAAGCTTTTTACAGACAAAAAAAACAATAATGATCCAGTTTAGAAATGAAGTTTAAGCAAAACTGAAAGAACATTTGTTAACTATATGTAAAGAAGTAATGGGCACTACAAAAGTATATGATGAAAGAGGACTATGGACTATGGGATGGGACTAGGGAGAAATACTGAAAATAGAACATGATAATGTTATGCACATACCATGTATTATTGATGTACATGGTAATAGGGGTTTTGTGAAATACAGGGGTCAACCAAAACCATGTTATTTTTGTGGAAAAATGATCATTTAATCAAAGACTGTGATAAAAAAGATGCTATTTATGTGGTAAAACTGCATAATCCAAAAAATGTGATATAAAGTGCAAAAACTGTGGCAATACTGGTCATTCATTGCTAGAATGTGAAATGAATGTGCAAGAAAATGAAAATTAAGTTATACAGGATAAAGAGACAGTAGAATGTGTTATACAAGACAATGTACAAAAATATGCTCATAGATTCATACTAAGCTAACTGCCCTTGCAAGCCATTTTAAGCCTAGCCAATTATCCCTTGTGAGACTCAAACCCCACATCTTGTGTTTGTAAGGCAAATACCTTAAGCATTAGGCCACCCTCCCACAATAAATTCCCACTGCCAGTCTCGAACCCAGGACCTTGGTAACATTAGTCTGTATGACCTACCACTAAGCCATGACTGGCATCATGTAACTGATAAAGAGGTTATACATGAAGTTAAAGAAAGCAACAAAGGAAAAAAAACAGAGGAGACAAGTGAGGAAGAAGCTGATTGGTGTACAGTAATAAAAATAATTCAATAAGGAAAAGAGTTAAAGAAAGGAAAAGAAAATTAAAAAAACATAATGCTTAGAGAAAATAAGAAAGGAAAGGGATAAACATTTTATTATACTAGCTGTTCTTAAAAGCTGAAAATATTAGCTTTAAATGTGAATAGTATGAAAAGTCTTAAAAGGAGAATAGGTATATTACAATGGTGTGCTGCAATAGATGCACTTATTATTGTTTTAGAAGATATCAGATTATTAACAGAGGAAGAAAAACATAAACTGAAAAACTCTGAAATGGTGTGGTAGTTTGGAACATGGGGAAAGAAACATGCTCGGGCATATGTATATTATGTTAAGAAAGCATTAAACTATTAGATGTAACCATAGTGGAACTAGGACAAACTATGGTAATAGAAGTGAAATAGAAAAAAATATATGTATAGAATTCTAGCTATATGCATATGTAACCAAAAAAAAGAGAAAGAGAAATGATGTTTAAAAATATTCTTGAATATGTTTGTGTAAATATGGACATTACAATGGTGGGTGATTTTAATTGTAAATTAAGAAAAAATAAGAGCAATTGTAATGTTAAAATGGCTAAAGAAATTATGAGAATTGGAAAGTTAAGTGTATCAGAGAATAACCACTGGACCTATAAAAGGAATTAAATTAGGACAGACATTGGTTATTTTTTTAATATATGATAGCTTAGAAGTTATAAAAAAGAATTAAGTATGCTGGATTTTCAGATCATGCGGCAATATGGGTTCAAGTACAAGAAAATGAAGAATATATAAAGACAAGAAAAAGAATAATGAGAATTAATGAAAATGAATTAGATTTAGAAGAGGAAACGTGGAATTATGGAGAATTCATATGACTATGAGGGAGTTTTATGAGAATTGGACTGTTTGGTGCCTTAATTTTTAAGAAAAATATCAAAAAATATTTTTAGAATGAATAAGGAAGAAAAGAAGAAAAGAAAAAGAGAGATATAAGGTATTAAGTCAAGAAACATTTAGAGACTTATTGAACAGGAAAACTTCCTTTTATGAAAAAGAAAGAGAAATACATAAAAAGAATCAAATCAAAATGAACTTGTTATATAACAAAAATATTGTTTACGAAGAAAGAAAGAAGAGGTAGCACTATATTTGAGTAAAATAATAAAAGAAGGAAAAACAATACAAGAATTAAAAAATAAGAATGGTAAGCAAATAGGACAGGAAGACGGAATGTACAAATTAATTAAATAATATGTATTGGAATTATTTGTTAAGAGAGAATAAAACATACAACAATTTTATAAAGGTGAAAAATTAAATAAGGAAGATAATGAGTATTTAGAACAAAAAATAACCATGAAAGAATTGAATGAAATTCTAAAAGATATTAACATGAATTCTGCAACAGGACTGGATGGAATTGAATATGATATGTATAAAAAATTAAAGAGTGGCAAAAAATATTTTTATAGAAGTTATGAATGAATACTTAGAAACTGTAATTAAAGAGAAAGAGATATGTACAGGAGTTATAAAGTTTATATTTAAAAAGGAAAGAAAGAGGAGATAAAAATGGGAGACCTATAACATTGAATAATACAGATTATAAAAAATTATAAGAATAATAACAAAAAATGTTACAGAAAAAAAATGGATAGAATATATGACCAAGATGCATTTGGAAGAAAAGGAAAAGGAATTCAAAAGTTATTATGGATAATAAGAGAAATAATTGATGATATCATAAATAAAAATGTAGAAGTGAAAGTTATGATAGGGGATATAAGTAAAGCTTATGATTATATTCAATATAGATCATTATGGGGACTTCTGCAGGCATATAATGTAAGCAAAGAAAATATTACAAGTAATAAAAGTAATAAAATCTGTTTATGAAAGGAACTATGTGAAACTAAATGTAACTGGCTGGATTGGTGAATAAATAAAAATAGAATGTGGAATAAAGCAGGGCTGTCCAGCTAGTAGCATATTTTTCTCATTAGTTATAAATGTAAGGAATTAATAAAATGTCAAGTGGTGGTGGATATAAAATGATAAAGGAAGTACAATTGCCAATAATGTATAATTATACAGATGATATTGTATTAATTGTTAAAAATAAAGTATGGATGGAAAAAGTAAATGAAAAATTAAGTACGCATTTAAAATTTGTTTTAAATATAAATAAGGAAAACAGCAAGGGATTTGGTTTTGAAGGTATGATAGGAGGTGTTGAGTTCAATGAAAATATATAGATATATTAAGAATAGCATTTTGAAGGAATGAATACAGAAAACAATAATGGGATAATGTACTTAAAGAAGTAAAGAATATGACTAATTTTTGGAAATCATATAGATTTTCATATAGAAAAAATCCACACTTGTTGAGCACAATTGTAATAGGAAAAATTACTATGTTGCTAGCATCTATATGATTCCTATTAAGTATGAAAAGGAATTAATGATGATTATATTCCCCAGATTCAGTAAACTTCCATGTAGGAATAGCTAATTCCTGCATGGAAGGGACCATTCCTGTGCTGCACTACAGAGCGCCATGCATATTCATGAAGGCGTGATGCTGTGCTGTAAAATGGACATGGTTCTATGTACAAGTGCAGGGTGTTTATCAGATAGCAGTGCTCTCACAATACACATGCCCCCTGCACTCGGGAATTGCCGTACAGCAATTTAAATAGAGCAAGAATGCTTGCAACACTCTGAACCTGTCAGAGTAAGGAATCTGGACAAAGCCATAAGGGACAATCATCTCTACAAAGACAGAAAGTTGATAGAATAACAGGTTTAGCATTAGCATGAATTTTCGACAGAGTATGAAGCATATACTGCACACCTCACAAACCGTCAGAGTAAGGAATCTGGAAAAAGCCAAGAGGGTCTACCATCCCTACAAAGCCAGAAAGTTGATAGAATAACAGGTTTACCAATAGCATGAATTTTCGGCAGGGTATGAAGCACATAGCACATACCACCCAACCCGTCAGAGTAAGGAATCTGGACAAAGCCATAAGGGACAACTGTCCCTACAAAGCCAGAAAGTTGATACAACAACAGGTTTATCATTAGCATGAATTTTTGGCAAGGTATGCAGCACATAGCGAAAACCTCCCAACCTGTCACAGTAAGGAATTTGGACAAAGCCATAAGGGACAATTGTCCCTATAAACAGAGAAAGTTGATAGAATAACAGGTTTAGCATTAGCATGGATATTCTGAAGGGTACAAAGTAAAAAAAATGCAACAAATATTTTTTTGACATGTGCAATAAAGTTTAAGCATAGCAGCGCGGGTGTGCCCATTGGTTAGCTATGCTTAGCCCAGCTGAAATGGCACGATATGTTAAATAGCAATAGACATCCAACATATGCATAAGTGCAATAGTGTAGCGGGTAGAGCATATGGATTGCATGTATTCATTCACTGTTTGAACCTCACCAATGCCATTTCTATATTGTATGTGTAATCATTACAGTTTTAATTTATTTGAATATTTATGTAGGAAGCAACTTATATTTCTTAACCAGAGCAGTGTATTAGGCCCAGATGTGAGGTGTCAGTATAATAAAGTAGTTAAACCCCCATATAAACATGAGTGCCCCCATACAGTATAGTCACACAAGAATAAATGTAATTATAGCACATTGGGGGATGTCAGGGAAGGTAACTAAATCTATATTATGTAATGAATGATGAATTAATCCCATACAGGTGGTAGTCCAATAAAATAAAATAAAACATAAGCAATGCTAAGCATTGCACAGCTATGCTGATTGGGTGTAAATATTGTGTACATATGAATACTAAGCAATGGGTAACCCAGCTAAGTGGATTTGCCTATTGGTAAGCAATGCTGAACCTGCCCCTTTAGGCCCTGCAAACCATAGCTAAGCAGGTTTGCCCATAGCTTAGCTTAGCTCAGCATTTTCAAAACAATCCAATCATAGCAAAGGGTGGGAAATTGGCCGTATTTAAACCCTGCAGGCCAGAATACAGCTCATAACTGGTTGTAGTTCTAAACTGTAGGCAGTATGGCAGGTGTTGGAGAGGGCATGCGCTTTTGGGTGCAGTGCTGGGGCATACAGGAGTCCAAGGTTATGGTAGGACTCCTGGTAAAAAAACATGACGTAAGACTGTTGCAGGACCAGTACCAGCGCTCCCAATATAAAGCAGAAGCCTGGGCAAGACTCACCTGTGATCTCACCAGTCCCACTGGTATCCCTCAGACTGGTGAGCAGGTCCAGCTCCAGTATGCTGATTTGAAATGGAGGAAGAGGGAGCTCTTGGAACAGTAGGTCCAAGAAGCAAGAGAGAGGGGGAGATGTCCCAGCAGTATGTAATTATTCATAGCAATAATTGTTTAACAAAGTCCAGCTTGTGTATGTGATAGAGATGTATGCATTAGTGTTTCTCTATTTTCATTACAGCTCTGGCTGAGCGGGCTGTGAACCAGGAAGCCCATGCCAGTAGGTTGCAAAGGTTACATTGCGAGACTGTTGAGTAACAATACTGCTTGTAGTAGTCATACCAAATAAATATAAAGGAGTAAAATGTCACCTGGCATGGTTTGTACTGCATAAACCAAACAATATGACATTAATAGTCCCATATAGGTCATATTTAAATAAAAGCGTAACTGCCTGGCAATAAAGTTCTAAATCCCGGACTGGTTGTGTTTACTCTGGTATTGTATGGCATGGAATGTTGCATTCACCAAGATCTGATATCTGAATAGTGGTTTGCTATCCCAGTGGGGGGTTCAGGGGGGCACAGCCACCCTGCAAAAACACTAGTATTAGTTTGCAGGTGTTTGTCGACTATTTAAATGTTGACATTTTTATTTTCAGTATTTTGAAAGTTCGATGTAAAGAGTTCAACATTATGATTGTCGACCATATGAATTTCAACATTTTGATAGTAAACCCTGAATAGTAATGTTGTGTTAAGCACTGTTTCCAACACTGTGCTACATAAAAAAGTATGACTAGGAATGTCTGTATAAGAATGTTGTAATTACAAGGTCAGATTGTACAACAAAGAGAGACTTAGACAGAAAACATTGAATGAAACAAAACCGCAGTTTCTCAATAATGCACTTTGATGATATACAAATTGTTGTACTTTTAGCAGACAAAGCCATGGTTTGAATCCCGGGAGTGGTAGTAAGCTGTATGTATAATTTCAACTAGGATTTTGTGAATATGTGTAGAAACAGTCAGGTAGTGTTAAAGAACATTCCCCCCACAGGTCTTCCAGGTAAGAGAACTGTAACTTCCGGGCAATAAAGGTCTAAATCCTGGGCTGGTTGTGTTTACTCTGGTATTGTATGGCTTGACATGTTGCATTCACCAAGATCTGATATTTGAATAGTAATGTTGTGTTAACCACTGCTTCCCACACTGTACTACACAGAAAATATGTATACGAATGTCTGTATAAGAATGTTGTAATTACAAGGTCAGATTGTACAACTAAGAGTGACTTAGACAGAAAACACTGAATGAAAAGAAAGCAGTTTCTTAATAGCTCACTCTGACAAAACAAAAATTGTTGTATTTTTCTCAGACAGAGCCTCGGTTCGAATCCCAGGAGTGATAGTAAGCTGTATGCATAATTTTAAATAGGATTGTGTTAATATGTGTAGAAACAGTCAGGTAGTGTTAATAAACATCTCCCCTTCCAGGTCTTCCAGGTAAGAGAAGTGGAAAGTAGCTATAAGACAGTTGCATTATACACTGTGTACAAACATACCACTGGCCAAACCAAGGCCATAGGGTATTGTAGTAATACCTGTAGAGTAATGATTAGAGCAAAGATCATTAAAGTGGTGAGTACTGCAAGGATATACAAGTTGTTAATTGACATCTCTCTTTCCTCCCCACCATATGTGCAACAATAATCTAAACACACAAATCAATGGGTATGTTTTACACCAAATGTACTGTTGGGACATATGTCCTATTGTTCAACAAATATTGAAATGTGTTTCTATTAATGTTCCATGTTGAAATACTATCACGGGTGGCCTGTTGCTATCAATGTAACCTGCATGCCATTGTAATGGCCACTGTGGTTCCATATATGCATGTGCTCTCTTTGCTATGCAGCTGTTCCAAATCTGCTGTGTTGGGTTAATGGGAATATCTATGCATGCTGTTATAACTAATTTTAGACTGTGTTGACTATTACTAGCCCACATATGTTCTAAAACTGCAACACCATAGCACGTTTGGGAAGGCCGGTCCCAGCGGACCCACCTCTCCCACCTCATCTGGCCATAGCACTGGGCTCCAGCACATCCAGGACCCACCCTGGGACCTCCTCATCTGATGTTCCTGCACCACTTTTGGGTGGAACCACCTCGGGGGATGGGACTCATCCACCCGCTGGGAGAAGGCACTTACAGGATACCATCTCCTGAAGCCAGGTCCGGAGATTGGTGCATAGCAAGCTCCAAAAGGAGTTTGGAGATCTGCTATGCCACCTTGAGGGCTGTGTGGTGCAATTATAGGGTCAGCCTGTTCCTCCTGGTCAGCCCCCAGCACAGCCACCTTCGGGGCCATGAAGGTGCAGTGGTGACTGCCCATGGGTGGGGACCTCAGTCCCACTGTTTCCATTTGGGGGCTCATGGGCTTCTGATTTCCAAACAACCCTCCCCATCCAAGGTGTTTACACCCACATGTGTCATATATCACCCCGTGTGATGTCGTATCGGTCTTGTCTGTCTTCCTACCCAACCTGCCTCCCCACATATACCTACTATCTTTCCCCAACATCCCACTTTTACCTTAAAAAAAGGGTAATCTGTTCCAAAAAAGAATTTCTCCCCATACATAGCTGCCCATTTTGCACGTGTCCACTGGACACATGTAATCTGGTCTGATTGGCTTTACAGCACATTATTGTTGTCCACAACCCTCTCTCAGGGGTTTGAGTATTCAGATATACTTCCAAATTCAGTATACATGCACATCTGATCCTGTAGAAGAAATTGACAGCTATGAACCTTCTTTACACCCATCCTGCACATTCCTAGCTAATTTCCCTATTGTCTTTTCCTCTGCATGCCCCCCTTTTCACCACTTTCATATCACCCCTTTTTTCTTTTCTTTTCTTTTAAAGAAATTAGCATGGGGGTAAGGGGGAATAAGCTGTATTAAGCAGTAGTAAATGGGATTAAGACTGTTTGCACAGTGCTAAGCAATGCCTACACAGATTAAGCTCTTTTAAGGCTGTCTGTAAGCATATTTAACTGGAAGTTAGCATTGCTTACCACCACGCAAACCCAAGCAAACCCCCTTACAACTGCTTAAGAGTGCCTTAATCACTCTGTGTCCAGCAGCCCTTTTTTCTGCCCCGCATCAGAAAAATCAGCCCTTGCCAGCCTTGAACCGAGGACCATGCACACAATAACCATAGCAATTTACCACTAAGCCATCTGAGCTGTAGACATGTCTGATGTCTTTTCAAACATATCATGCAGCACAGTCATTCAACAGTAGGGAAAATGTATTTATATATGTATATATATTTAGCTATCTATACACACACACACATATATATATATATATATATATATATATGTGTGTGTGTGTGTGTGTGTGTGTGTGTGTGTGTGTGTGTGTGTGTGTGTGTGTGTGTGTGTGTGTGTGTGTGTGTGTGTGTGTGTGTGTGTGTGTGTGTGTGTGTGTGTGTGTGTGTTATATATGTGTGTATATAAATATATATATATATATATATATATATATATATATATATATATATATATATATATATATATATTGTCCATTCAGACAGTGGATCTGCACTCTAAACCTCTTACTGCAACATATCTGACCAAAGGCTGTGCAAATGGGCAAATGGGGGTGAAGGGGCCAAAATTAGGGATCTCTTGTAATTATTTTCCTTATCTCTTACTCCACAGCTGAACTGTTCTGCCTTGCAACAAAATAATAAGGTCTGCCAAGTCCTGGACCCATGGCCTTGTAAACTATGATCAAAGCAATGTGCCATTACACCATCTGAGCACTAAAAAATAGTGATGCCATCCCAAGCATATCAGAACAATCATCCAACAGCAGGGAAAGTAGTCTGCAGAATCAGTCAGGTAGTCTATATATACATGTACATATGTATGGAGATGTGTATATGTGGACAAATATATACATGATATATATATATATATATATATATATATATATATATATATATATATACATATATATACACAAATATACACAAATATATGACAGCTACAAAGACATGAAACCAGAGGGTCATGCTGCTGCACCTTTGTATTTCTAAATCAGGAAACTCACTCATTGGAAGTATTCCTTAAAATGGGGAACAATGACATATGTGCTGTAACAGAGACCTGGATAAAGGAAGCAGGAAGCACCCCTGCAGTACCAGCCTATAAATAATTCCACAACTTTTGGCTGCAGAATATGGACTGAAGTTGCAAAGGTGATGGTATTTTCATATTGATAAAGGATGCACACACCTCTAGAGCGGTAGACCAACATTATGCATTACAGATCCTGCAGCCATAGCTGACATTAAGTAAGACAGTTTTTCAGTTTGTAGCCTGCAATAGGTCCCCATACATGTCCCAAGACTCACGCTCCGTGTCCATAAACTCCCTGGAGAATATTAGTGTCCAACCTAACACTATCATACTGGTTGACTTCAACTACCCCACCATTAAGTGGGAAAGTTACTCATGTACCTATGCACATACCTATCACATAGACCTGGTCCTTCCTAACATGGGCAACTGTTGCTCTACACTAATACTCAACACCTTACTTATTATATCTGAACACAAAGTAATCACCTGTGGAAATCCACAGCCATCCTACCCCCACTGTACTGATAACCACCATGAAAAACCTTTGCAAAGCTAACTATGGCCTCATAAAAGCAGAGATGGCTAACCTCACTTCAGCCATGCAAATGGAGTCTAGTTGCATGACATCTGAATCAAACAACAATGCACTATGAGCACGTACACAAATGCATGGATACTACCTTACCCGATACATCCAGGATCCTCACCTCCAAAAAAAGGAAGCTGATCTGGTGGTCACCTGCCATAAAGAAAATGTATAACAGAAGGAGGTAACCGATATGGAATAAGGTGAAGTCCCAAGACAGGAAATAAACTCTTATCAGCCTCAAAGAATAGTTGAGATCCCTCATCAAATACTACAAAGTTATCTCTGAGAACAGACTTGGAGCACATAGTAAAGACAACTATAAGGCCTCATAGAGTTATGTAAAGAATCTCCATAGCAATATCAAGAATTTTTCAGAGCTATTACATAATGGTACCTCACAGACTGAGCCAGCAAATAATGCCAACATACTGGCTGGCATCTTGAGTGCAAACAGTGCCCCTCACTCCCTTCAAAGGACCAGTCACAATACCAGTACACCCCCAGGCACCCAGTATTACTGCAGCACAGGTTGCAACACCACTGTCCAAGGCCAAGAATACAGCCTCTATGGGACCTGAGAATATCCCTGGCTGTGTTCTACATGAACTACAGAGTGACCTGCCACCTTACCTGTGTGCCCTGTTCAAGCACAGCCTTACCTCAGGCTTTGTCCCTACTGAATTGTGCACTACTACAGTCACCCCTCCCCACAAATATGGTGTAACTACAGACCCTGGGAAATACCGCCCCAACTGCCTGACAAGTCTGTTATGCAAAGCTATGGAATGCATCATTATGCACCTAATAAACAGGGATATGGGAATCTGCAGACTCAGGATCCCACACAGTTTACCTTTGTGAAGGGTAGGTCATACCTGCTTATTCAAGCTGGTTAACCTCTTGCCGTCTGTCACTTGAGCTGTGGATGAAGGCAAGGTAACACATACAGTCTACATTGATCTGGCCAAAGCCTTTGATAACATTCCCCACTCACTAAGCATGGCATCAACCCCTATTTCACTAGGTGGGAACAGAGGCACAAACACAGGGGTAGATTGGACATACTGCTGTCAAACATTGAGACAGTTGCAGATGTCACTGGGTTTGTTGTAACATCCTTTATGAGGAATATGACATCTGTAATACCAATTGATGTGAGTATTTACTGACTGCATTCCCTGGAGTCCACAACTGATTTACCAAGGACAGCAACTGTCTGGTGAACACACAAAACATGAAAGGCAGACATGTGGCCAGTCTGTGGACAGCATGTCAGTGGAGAGGTATGTCAGAGACATATCACTGTGAGTCGTGACATCACACACTAAATGCATGTCCACACAAACCCTGTCAATCTATCAATACACCATGCATAAAACAGCAAATCTGGGGATATGTCCCCCATGTTGGTTGGCTGTCTCCACGTGCCCTATCCTGTGATGTATTGCCACCCAGTGTATGTGAATCTGTAGGCCACCACCTCTGTAATGTCCCTCACACAGGCAAGGAAATGGGGCAAGGCCCACATTAATTAATGTCCCATTTGTCAGAACTAGCAGCAGTGTCCAGGCCCACAGCACAATACAATGTAGGCACCTACATAGTGTTATCACCATAGCAGCACCTGACATCTGCACATCTGCACAGAGGACAGACAGAAAGTAGATAGCCAACAGGTTATGCATTAGGAAGAATGTTTTGAAAGATACATGTCTGAAATTGAAAGGTGTGCCATTACTACATGACAGCAGACCTCAATGACATGTCCAAAAAACATAGTAGTCTACAGTTAATATCAACATATCAGATTAATATCCAATAGGTGATACATATAAACATACAGCTCAAACACCTAGAGCAAGATACTCAGTGCTCAGAGTCCAGCTTTGCATGCAGGGGTGTATTTTCCAGTACTACAATCTGCAATCTACTCTTACTTGAAAAAGCACTGTTAAAAGTACTAATGTATAGATACCATATGTGTTAAACTATTTCTGTCAACCAGTGCACTGTAGCTGGTAACATGCACGTGTGACTGCATATAACCTGTGATACTACCCATGTATTAAACAAATTCAAAGAGAAAAGATTGTGGTACTACCCATGTATATCCAGGTGTCCCATACAGTATACTCACACCCCTTGCTACTGTAATGACAGCACATAGAAGCATATTATTTACAGGGAATTAAGTACACTTATTAAAGATGTCATTACCCTGCTATTTTATCAGACTGGAATGTGATCACTGGTTACCAAGGCTAAACTATGCCACATGGAGAATGATCCAAGGGGTTTCTACACTGAGGATCATTTAAATACAAAGGAACTCAAATGGATTCTTACATGTGATGCTTTATCTCCCACTGGTCTTAATGAAAGTAGTTCCACCACCGCAATTCTCAAGTTAAAGAATCTTGAGGGGTGATTATTACATATACAATGTGGTTTAAATGTTCTGGAGTTTACACATAATTTATTTTAATTTACATTCTTGAGTTTAGCATACATTTGTATTTGTATAATGCTGTTATTCATTAGTGAATTCTATTGGTATTACATGCATGTATTATCATGCTTGTATCTTGGATTTAACATAGTTTTTCACACAATTTTTGAAAGTCAACACTGGTGTTCCATTGGTTGGTTTGATCACATATGTTGATTTTGTGAGTATTTAAGTGAAATAGTGGATGTACTAGCAGTTCTGAAGAAGTCTTTACCTAGATGAAAGTGCTAAACTGCTATAACTTGCTATTTTTGCTGCTTGTTGATTTTAATAAATCGTTTGGTGATATTTCTTGACTGTTGGTACTGGTCTTTTTGGCCACCTGGATCTCCACTCAAGTTTTTCATTTATTTGCAAGTAATATCCACTGTTGATATGCATTCGGACAACCGTATGAGGATCTGTGACCTTTTCCTGTTTAAGTCTTGCAGGTAACATGCAGAGTACTTGCCTACCAATATTCCCTGTTGGGGAAACCGACATCATCACCCAATATGTGATTGGACATTATGCCCTGTCATGTGGACAGAGAGCAGAAGATGTGTGGGAGAAGACTGCCCTGAGGATCAGTGTGGTCCACAGGGTAAATGATGCCGGCCTGCACAGCAGAACTTACGTGCATGTGGAGCATTGGACCACCGACTTCAAATGCCATGCCCATCAATGGGCTGCTGCTGTAGCAAGGGACCGGCTAGCTACAGGTGGGGGCCCAGCTATCCAGCCCCCACTGACGAGCTCCTCACCACACTTGGGCCACAAGCTGAACGCATAAGCCATGATGCTGTGGGAAGCATTGTAGAGGTGGGTTGCACACACACACACACACACACACACACACACACACACACACACACACACACACACATACACACACACACACACAGGCACACACACGCACACACATACAGACACACACACACACACACACACACACACACACACACACACACACACACACACACACACACACTGGATGAGGAACATGCAGGTAAGGGCCCAGTGGTGATTAGTACACTAATGTATCAGACATACATGTATCTGTATTGTATCTATATGCATGTGTCAGGTGCCATTGCAGTTGTGGATGGGGTTTTCTAATGCACAGAGGTGCACATCTATGGTGAGGACAGGAGATTGTGTACTACTGTGGTTAGCACTGTAGATGTGCAGATATGCTGCACCCATCCTACACCAAGGCCACATGTGTGTCTGCTGACAATAACTCTCACAACTACCTAGGACCCTCAGGTCTGTATATGGGACAGCAGCCTGAAGCTGGTACATATTGCATTGTTATGTTCTTGCCTGGCAATACCCCCTGGCATGTGAAGCACATGCAATTAACCATGCACACAACCATCAGTTATAGCTATATTGCTTTATGCAATAGCTATATTGCTTGTTATACATGTTCACTTGTGCTGAGGTTAACTGTATTGCACCACAATGGTCACCACTGGGGCTTATATGATGTAAATTCAGCATTCTTGTAGCATACTTCACAACTTGTCAGTGCCAAGACGTCTGGACAGAGGCCAACAAAGTGTGCTGTACAAACATCCTAAGGTAAGGTCATGTGTGACATATTACTGGTATACAGTGGATATAAATTGTGTACACACCCCTCTTAAGATGCAAGGTGTTCCTGTTGCATACTAACTAGGACCACAATATGATGGTTCACACCTCTTCCAACCTTTAATGTGACCCAAAACAGGTACAGTCACTTGTAAAACCAAGCATCTGTACTCATGCATAGCACCTACAAGGCAGGCCACCTGTGAGAGCGGCAGATATCCTATCAGCATGATGTTTCAGTCAGGTATGATACCTCATGCTGCCATATGTGTCAGTACACTCACTGTGGTCTATCTGGCTATAATATCACATACATGGGCATTGTTAAGGCACACAGACCACTTCCGACAATGTATAGGTTTCAAACATATGTCTATTCCAGACACATCTATACAGAGGACTATACAATGGTTTAACCTGCTGCATGTGAGGCAGATGCTGTCACCACACTATATAAATTAATGCCAGTAGGAAGTGATCACCGGCCGTGTATGGTATACACATCAAAATGGCATAGGCCACACATGATATGATCCTCATACACACACACAAACAGTTGTCAGCATTAGGATTAGAACTTCTGTTTATTTAGGTAGTCCTACTATAGTGCTATGCAATTAGTGGATTCACCACCGATCTTATACAGTTTCACGTCTTCCAAAGGTACTTCTAAGGTGGATGACATCAACAGGCCTTTGGAGTGAAGGGAAATGTAAAGGCTAGTACACAGGTCAAAAATGGAATGAGCCAGGCAGTACATGATTCACACACACCCTTGCCAGTATTGGAATTAGAACTCCTGCTTATCTAGGTACTCCTACTATAGTGCAACACAGTTATGAGACATGACACAGGGCTTATACATTTCCACTTCTTCTAATGGTACTTCTAAGGTGGATGACGTCAACAGGCCTACTAAATTGGAGTGAAGGGAAGCGAAAAGGGTAGTACACAGGTCAAAAATGGAATGAGCCAGACAGTACATGATTCACAGACTTACCAGCATTGGGATTGAAACTCCTGCCTATCTAGGTATTCCTACTATAGTACTATGCAGTTATGGGATGTGCCACAGAGCTTATACATTTCCAACTCAATCAAAGGTACTTCTGTGGTGGATGATATCAACTGGTCTACTAAATTTTTAGTGAAGGGAAGTGAAAACAGTAGTACACAGGTCAAAAAGGGTATGAGCCAGATAGTACATGATACACACACACACACACACACACACACACACACACACACACACACACACACGCACACGCACACGCACACGCACACGCACACGCACACACGCACACACAGACACACAGACACACACACACACACACACACACACACACACACACACACACACACACACACACACACACACACACACACAGACACACACACACACACACACACACACACACACACACACACACACACACACACACACACACACACACACACACACATGCCACCTAGGTATGTCTACTATAGTGTTATGTAGTTAGCACATGTGGTACAGAGCTTACTGAACTTTCATATGGCCAAAGCTGCTGATAACTGCACAGCTGTGGTAAAGTATTACAGGTGGAAGACAGTCTGCCTTCTGTTCCACCCATACATCATGCTAGTTCTATCTGTCTTGCACTTCAACTAGCATTATGGCTAGGCACTTCACCAGGTTATTGTATCATGAAGTGTGGCACACCTGTGAGCCATCGCAGTACTCGTTCATCACAGATGTCACCTTAGTCCTTATTAGTAATGTCCACCCCTCCTGGCATGTTTTAAGGGCAGTTATCTGTGCTTTCACCCATTGACTTGGTGCACGTCCATTCTGGGGTACTGTTGCAACTGCCGCATGTACACAGACAACCCTCCCCTCTCAACTCCAAAGACTCAGACCTGTGAGGGTTACCCATATATCACCCAATGTGTACATATGCACTCTCCAGCAAAAAATGGACTAGCATGTTAAGAGGATAAGATCAACACCTGCACCACACCATGTGGAACACATAGTTCACCATGACACCCACTTTGACAGCCATGACATACAGTGAAAAGCCACACACCCACCTTCCAGGAGGCACTCAATGGACAACTACCCAAACAACACAAACCAGCAAGGCAGACACCCACTCAGATACTGCAACATGGCACATGCCATGGGACACATATTTAACCTACACAGTGTGCCCCCAACCTAAGCCCCTACAGCTAGCCATCTTGCACAATACAGTGATCATGGGTAACTCAATACTGAGGCACACACATCCCACTCACTAGCTTGAAAATGGAGCAGGTAACAGACAAATATCAATCACATGCCAGCATCTAACACATGAACAGCCAGTCATGTCACTCCACAACAACTATGAGTATCACTCCATATCCATGTGGGTATGAATGAATTGGGACACACCTCCCTGGACTGCATGACAGGAGACATGGTTGAACTCTCTGATTATGGGGTTCAGGCAGGTGTGACAGTAGCCCTGGGCAGTGTACCGCTGTCACCCAGAATGATGCTGCGGTACTATCAAAAGATGGTTGACTACAACATTGGCTTACGTGTTATGTGTCATTCTCAAGGGAATCCAGGACCTCCTTGCTTGGGATGGCATGATTGACAGAACCCAATGACTTGCCATGTATGTCCTACATCTGTCACCGCTGGGTTGCAGGTACTGGCTACATGTCTTGCCACCCCTATGGTGCCTTATTAGGTAGTGTTCCTAATGTTAAAACCACCATAACAGCTACACATGTATGCAGTCTGAGGGTCATGCTGCTCAACAGTGGACATCTAACTGTCAGGATGCAGTCACTCATAGGAGTTGTTGGAGTGGAGGACACATGTCTGCTGTAAAGGTGAGGTGGTTCACAGCAGCAGACAGCAGACCTACAGTATCAGGCTATGATGCATTCCACAGCTGTCAGCCCCCAAACATGGACCACACCAAACCTCCACAGGTGGTGTTGTCTCCATATTCATTATGGATAGGAACACCACCAGACTAGTATCCCATCATAATGCATTGGAGATACTTCTGGTACAACTGTCTTGGAGTAATAGTGCTATCCGGACCATAGCCTGCTATGGGTCCGCATCTATGTCCCTAGACTGTCAATGCACATTCCTCAACACCCTGCCATCTCTGATGGTCCAATGCAACACTGACATAGTACGAGTCTTCAACTACCCCTCCATCACTTGGGGAATATAGCCAATCACCAGTACAGTGGTCCAATACTATTGGGATTCATCATACTGACCCCTGCTAGAGGATGCAACAACCTTGACCTGTGTTGACCACTTACATATGGGACCAGTGCTCATCCCCAGATGTAAATCCCTGCATGATGAAATTCACACAGGCTGTAGTCAACATGGAACTCAACATGTCAGCCACACCCCACACAAAGATAACCACCTGGCAAAAGCTCTCCAAAGCTGACTTTGCAGCCATGAAAACAGGGGTGGATGTCTTCACTGCACCCATGGCAATGGGATGTAGCTGCATGACTGTGGAATCATACACATAGGCACTGTACAAACAGGTACACAAATGCATGGTACTAGCCAGAGCCAACAGAACCCAGACACTGTCCTCCAAACACTGGGAGACAATGTGATGGTCCCCTGCCATTACTAAAGTGTACATCAGAAGGAGGACACTGTTGAATGGAAAGGTGGTATCCCATGACTGTTAAACTCCCTTTTTGCCTCAAACACAACTTTGGAATCCTCATGGAGTCTACAACAGGCATCTATGGCAGCAGAGATGCAGCAGACACTGATGGCAGTCACAACAGCCTTGACAGTTACATCAAAAACCTTCACATCATTAAATACAAGTGCCTTGAGTTACTGCACAAAGCTAATACCTATCCTGAGACAACAGGTATTGGCCACAGTCTTGGAAACACATTCAGTGCCAACTTTACCTCTCTCTCCCTCACAAGTGAAGTGCTAAGTGAATGCGTTCTTACATGCTGCATCCCATTTCCATTCTAGGTATCTGTGTGCCACCAGGATGTGCCCCTGCAACAAGGCCACAGGGTATGGCAGTGTGGTGACACATCCACCATGTCATAGGCAGGGTACAGTATGTGCACAGTAATTCCTGGAAAGTAACACAGTGATTGCATATGCCTCACAGATTATAGGGCTGACGGTTGTACATAGGTGCATGCTGATGTACAACATCTGTTGTAGAATGGAGAATGGTACATGTTCTGGTTTGGACATACCTCTGATTGCTAATACCCACAGCCACAGGGGATATTCATTAACCAAATGCACTGGGATTACTATTCACATACAAACACACACACACACACACACACACACTTGTCAGTACTGAGATCCATAGGTTCATTGTTTCATAGGTGTGTAGTAGGTGAATGGGTCTGAAGGCTCTACAAGGCTAGCCAAAGGGAATACCTTGGGATCAGGCCACATGACAATAGTCCCCAGTGTGGCTCAGGAGTATAGTCACTGGAGTGGTCCCCAGGGGTGGATATTGTATTCCCCATCCACTCATTCAGGTTTCAATTGTGGGTGGCCAGTGATGTGCACTACTTCCCATGTATGTGATCTATATTCCATGACATGGACAATGTCTGGGTTGTGCACATGTCCCACATGCATGTTCTTTGACATGTGGAAGTGAGCCTGAGGTCTCTGGTGCATGTTGTGTGGACAGATTGGTATCTTCTCATGTAGCATTCCTGACCTCATTTGGTGAGACCTGGCTATGTAACGGAGGTAGTGATTGCACCAGCATTGACAGTATGATATGGGTATTCAGTGGAGTTAGTGGTGTCTCTCCATACAGGGCATGTGTATAAGGCATGGTATTCCCTTTGTGAGGTATGTTTGCAGACTCTGCAGTTGTTGCAGGCGCCCAGTGGGGAACATGGCAAAAGGGTCACTGTACACATTGATTGGGCTACTGAGGGGATGGAACAGGGTGCCATGTCCTTTTACTTGCTGGATAACACACACTCAGTCAGGAGATGTAACACATCAAAGTACTTTCTGATGTCAGTGGCACTGTTGTGGTCAACAGGCATGTAGTCCACTGCAATCACACCGTGGGTACTATCTATGAGGCAATATGCAGAGGAACTGCCAATATAGTGTTTTTTTCCTAGCCAAGTGTGTTTGTGTATGATACATGGGTGGAGAGTGGTCTCTGAGTAATAGGAGGGTTGCCTATATTGTTCACTAATCCATGCTCTCACATTTAGGGCTGTGGATTGTCTACACCAACCTCTACGGTGACAACTGTTGGCCTTGTAATGTGGACATATACTAGGTCCTCAACATACCAATTTAGCAAAACCCACCCCCTTAATGGATCCTGTTATTACACAATGACACCGACCCCCCCACAGGATACTAATGACACACACACACTTGCCAGTACTGAGTTTCAAACTGCTACATAGCTATGTATTGCTACTACAGTGCACTGCATTTATTGCACGTGCCACACAGCTTATAGGATGGATTTTGTCCTAAGGTACTTCTAAGGTGAGGAACATCACCAGCCCTTGTAAATAATGGCATTGGGTGATGTAGTGGGTGAGAGATTAAAAAAATATTTTACCCTACACACACATTTATATTTGCCAGGGTTGAGGTTCAAATCTCTATATGACTATCTTTTCAGACCATTATATTACACATTTACCACATGCACCACTAACCTTACCTGGTTTAAGGCTGCCAACAGGTACTTCTAACGTAGATGATATCTGCTGGACTGCTAAAGTCAGGCACTGAGATGTGCAGTGGGTGTACATGGGGCCACAATCTTTGAGGTATGGACATACATATATACACACACTTGCAAGGGATGAGATTCAAACCCATATCTATAAAGTTATTGCTATTACATTGTTCTGCATTTATCACATGCACCACAGAGATTACATGCTGAACATCTGTGAAAGGTATTTTTGAAGGTGAGTGATATCAGCAGCAGTGCTAAAGGAGAGGTTAATGGAAGTGTTGTATGTGTGAATGACCACAAAATCAGGTCTCTACAAGAATACACACACTCTCTCACACAAACACTCACATGTACACAGTTGCCAAGATCAGAACTCCTACCTAATTACTTTGTTACACTATATTATTATGCAGTTATCACAAGCACCGCAGAACTTACATGCTGGGGAGCTCTCCAAAGGTATCTTTCAAGGTGAGTGACATCAGCAGCAGTGCTAAAGGAGGGGTAAGGGAGGTATTGTAGGTGTGAAAGACCACAAAATCAGGTTTGTACGAGGATACACACACTCTCTTTCACAAATACTCACATTTGCACAGTTGCCAGAATCAGGATTGGAACTCCTTCCTAACTGGCTTGCTGTACTCTAGTATTACACAGTTATCAAAAGCACAACAGAGCTTATACACTAGGGATGCTGTCCAAAGGTACCTTTGAAGGTGAGTGACATCAGCAGCAGTGCTGAAGGAAGAGTACGGGAGATTTAGTGAGTGTGAATGGCCTCAACCACATTCATCTAGAAACATACACATAACTCACACACATTCACACACAACTTTACATTTGACAGGACTGTGATTACAACTGCTAGATGGATACCAATTTGTACTGTAGTGTTACACAGTTATCACAAGCACCACTGACACTATAGGGCTGAGGGCTAAACAAAGGTATTTGTAAAGTGAATGACATCAGCACATCATGTGATATAGGCCAATGGGATGTGTAGTGTGTGGGACCGGCCTCATAATGGGATTCTCTCTGTCGCTGTGTGTATTTCTCTTCCCCACGTCTCTGTTTGTGTATGTTTGACATATTATATTATGTTGGCCTTTGATATGTGTGTGTATTCCTATTCAATGTGTATGTGTGAAGTATTAATGATGTACAATTTGGTGTGTGCACAGACAGCTGCAAATAACTGATATCTGTAGTCCACTGTGTTGTGAGACATGGACTTCACTTCTCTAAGATTTGGATCATGCCCAGTATGACTTTCTATGGTAAGTGTGTGTGCATCCATTCCAGGGAGGTTTGGACTCCGGTTCAGGGTTTTGTATGCTACAGCTACACCTACCAAACTGTTTCTGCAGGATATCTGTAGATAGGCTGCCAATATGGAGACACAATGGGCTTAACATACAGGGGATACTGTAACCATTGCTCACTGTGCAGGGATACTGTAACTATTGCTCTCTGTACTGCTTGTGTGAAATTTTTGGTTGTATCATAGATATTCTGACATATGTACTGTTTTACACTGTGATGTGTCATGTCATCAACTACTGACAGTTTTCATTCTTTTCTCACAGTTATTTACCAGGAAATACAAGATGAATAAAGCTGAGACCAGTATTCTGAGGCATATAGTCTACACATTCTGGCACACACCTGCCATTGTGGAGGGGTAGCTAAAGACACTAGACTGCTGGTTCTGTGTAAATGGTGCAGCATATTGGTAGTGTGCTAGCTGGGGTTCTCTTCCTTGTGCTTTTCTCATGTTCAAGGAATGGCCATATCCTGCTCGGACTATACCTCTCAGCTGTACAGATACAGGTTATCCAGAGGCAGGACTCGTATATCTGGTCAGTTTACCTTCACATTGTGGTTTGCAAGTGGTTTTGTGGCTATTCATTCATGGGTTTGCAGTCGGGAGTAGTATGGGTGGACATTAGAGTTTCAGACTTCACACACTCCATGACATCCTTGGTTCTACACTCCCCCTCTGTTATTCTCTCCTCCACCTAACATTATGTAAGCAATATCTCAGAAGTATCCCTATAGTTGGGCTTTTATCCCAGTAGTATTTATGGCCTGATCCACAGTCCTTGCAGTAGGACATGGGGAGGCATGCTACTTGTCTTTGTCAAAATGGTGTTGCATTTTTTTTGTTTAACTGTTAGGTTGTTAGTTAGGGCCCCCTGACATTCCGTACATTGGCACTATGTGTGAGACATGGGCCTTTACCAGAGTACTGTAGGCAGTGCTGCAGGCCGTCTGTTACTGCATTTCTACATGGAATTATGGGGTGAGGTGCACACCTGCAGACTTTAACATTTGAAATGACTGTACTGGTATTTTGGTTACTCTGTTGGCTTCCATTTCATATTGTATTGTGACCTATCATGCAGACAGGAGGCATAGCAGTAGAGCACACATGTTAGATCTTAATAACATATATTTCAGTTTCAGACTTCTTACCCTTCAGAACTGGTATGCAACTGCCAGAACTGTTGTAGTATGTTTGTGTAGGTCTGGTGGGGGGCTGTTCACCATTGCCATCATTCGGGGGCCTTAGCCAGCCTTTCAGCATGGTCATCTACTCGTGTCCTGCCGGGTGAGGCTGGTGGTGGATATGTGACCCTCATCGACACCCGTGTGTGTGACCTATTGACACCCACAGTTCTTTGGGCCATCACATGTACGGCAGTGGGGGTTGTCACCTTGTCTAGTGCTGCCTAGTATGTTGACACCAATATTTGTTGTGAATTTCCTGCTGTCTCATATAGCTGTCTGCTGCTATCCCATTCAGCCACCCAATTCCCTTGCATGCTTGCATCCATATCATACATACAAGTATGAGAACATACTAC
The DNA here is from genome assembly GCF_019279795.1 of Protopterus annectens. Classification (NCBI taxonomy): domain Eukaryota; kingdom Metazoa; phylum Chordata; order Ceratodontiformes; family Protopteridae; genus Protopterus; species Protopterus annectens. The sequence goes on from NC_056728.1 coordinate 1,899,780,422, forward strand.
TCCATTCAGTAATTGATAGGAAGAGTGACATACCTTGTTGGTAGGCCAGTACTGAGGACAGTACTGGAGGGTTGACTATGTTGGATGCACATAGTACACTCTCTGTACATGGTAAAGCACAGGTAGTGTCATGTTTGGCATCCCTTTTACTGTATGTGCAAGTTGGAGAGAGGCATCAGTCCCTGGGTCCCTACAGTGTCAGTGTGTGTGCTATGCATTGCCTCTTTGTTAAGATCTGGGAATACTGTGCATGCCTCCTTCTGCCTACAGGGGCAGGTTCAGGATGTTCCTCCTCTGAGTCCCTCTGTGCCTTGCTGACCTTGGCAATGGTGGAGGCAGTTTGGCCCTGCCCCATGCTGTTCCTGCTGCAGCTGTTTCCACAGGATCCTATTGTGTAGCATGGCACATACTAGGAACATTTGTGTACATGTAGCTGGAGAGTACTGTAAGGCTCCACCAGATATGTCAAGGTAGCAGAACTGTGACTTGAGCATCCCAAGCACATGCTCTACAATGGTCCTGGTTTGTGCATGTGCCTCATTATAGTATTCTTGTTTGGGTGTGTGTGCATTTCAGATGGGTGTCATCAGCCATGGTTCCAGTGCATAGTCAGCATCTCTCACTAGATGGCCATATGCGATGTCCCCCCTGGCAAATGCCTGATACAGCTGTGAGCAATGCCAGATGTGGGAGTTGTGATAGGTTAAAGGGCTGCCAGCACACACATTCATGATAACGCCCTGGGCATTGCACATGACCTGGAAGTTGATGGAGGGGAGGCCCTTGAGGTTTATGTAGACCCTGCCCTGCTCACCGGGTGGTGCTTTAATGTGGATGTGTGTGCAGTCTATAGCACCAACTGCCTAAGGGTATTCTGCTATATGGTGGAAGAGACGTATATGTGTGGTCAACACCTCACGAGCGGTGGTCAATTTATGTGCTCATTAACATGTTGTGTCATGGCATCCAGGAACCGGTGGAGTACCCTGGATGCTGATGCCTTTGAGACCCCCATGATATCCCCAGTTGGTCTTTGGAAGGTACCTGTGGCTAGTATTCTTAAGCCTAGACATACCTTGGTATCCACTGGGACGGGTTCCTCTCTATTAGTTCTGTGTGTAAGGCGTGGCCGGCAGAGCTCAATGATTTGCTGTAGAATGTCCCTGTCCACCCTATAGAGCTCTTACCCCAGCTCAAGTAGGCCCTGGAAGCTTACCCTAGGTCTGTACACTCATCTCCTCTTCCTCACTGTGGGTCAGTTGTCAGCAGTCACCTCCTCACCACCCTCAGCCTCTAGCACATATTGTTGGAGTAAAGCAGCAGCAGCCTCTAACATATTTAGTTATATTTGCCAGTTAAAAATCCCCTATCTGTGTACACTGGTGGTGCAGAGTTTGTGAAAAAAAGCAGTCTGTAGGGTGTCTGCATAGTTTATATTAGTGTGCTGGGCTGCTGCATGTGTAATTGGCTGATTCTGATACATTCCACTTGCCAGCTATGCTAGTTCTCCTTGATTGCCTTCCTACTGCTGTTTCCCCTTCCCACTTCCTCCCTATTCAAGCCCCGAGCCACACCGCTCATACCCGGTGCTCAAATGTGAGCAATTCTGCTATTGCCTGTGGGGTTTTTTTTATGCCCGCCACATGCCGCGCACACAGCTAATGTAAGGACTTTTAAGCAGAAATGGTCCTCCCTGGACTTGAACACACTCTGCATTTCATGTAATAAGACAATACAGCCACAGTCTCACCACCTTCCTTAGCTGCGCTTAGCTAAGGGCAAACACAGGCCACAGAGCTCCAATGAGCTTACAGGAAACATGACACTCCCCCTTATGAAGTCATTCAGCTCTTATAATTGCACTGTTGTATTGCTGCACCTACACGGTTAGGTACAACCTGATACTTTGAGGAAATCTGTGACTCAGTATAACTCCCTTCATTTGCATACCCCAGTGTGTAAGTCCTTAGTTACTGCACTTAGACTGAGCCTTTTCCCTTGACAACCAGTGCTACCTGGTATTGTTTACATTCTGCATGCCATTGACTATAATGGCAAAATGCAGAATTATCTTAAAATTGGCTTTTCTAGTTTTTTTGTTTATTTTTGGCACAATCCAGTTTACACTCTACTGCCCTAAGCTTAAATGGCTGTGATCGGCCAGAAAAAGAAAGTTTAATTTAAAAAAATAAATATTTATTAATGCCAATGGCCTTATATTTGGCCATTGGCATGTATTTCTGACTGTAATACATGTTTTCCATGAGCTGTCCTGCCTCCCTTTCCTCAGATTCAGAAATGTGTCCAGCTACTAACTGAATACATTTCTGCTCTCACACTGTTCCTGCAGGGAGTCCGGACAGCTTTCTGGATCATAAAATCACCTAATTTGCATGGCTTTGAGCAGCAAATGAAGTGATTTGCATCCCACTTGGCTTTCCGTGCAGGAAAAGTGTAGGCCCGCTCATGCACTTGAAAACTGCAATTTCCTGAATTGCTCGGTGGCCATTTTCCCTGCAGGAGCTCCTACACTGTTCCTGCATGGAAAATGGCCATTCATCAAGCTCTGCATGGCATGCAGGAATAGTGCAAGAGCTGCTGCAGGCAACATGGCTGCTGTGCGATCCAGGAATAAGCTCCTGGGACGTGCACGAGCGCTACTGCACTATTCCTGCATGGACACAGCCCCTTTATGCTAATTACCTCATTTTTCTGGTAAACAAACATGCAAATGAGGTGAATTAGTGATCCAGGAAGCAGGCAGGCATCCGTACAGGAAGAGTGTAGACTGCAGAAATGTATTCAGCCAGTAACTGAATACATTTCTGCAAACTACAAAACGGAGGCATGACAGCTCATACAAACACATGTATTAGAAGGGTTAGGTATGCCAAAGGCCAAATATATGGCCATAGGCATGACAATTAATTTCAAAATTATAAAAACTAACTTTTTTTGGCCAATTTTGGCCGTTTAAGCCTAGGGTAGTGATGCGCGACCGGGATCAGCCTGAAAATAATGAAAAAAAAAAACAGGAAATAAGCTTTTAAACCAAAATCATAATTTTGCCATAATAGTCAATTACATGCATGACACAACAAGACCATGGAATAGTGGTTGCAAATGAGGGCAATAATACTGAATCACAGATTTCCCCTCAGTGCTAGCTTGCACCCAACCATGCAGGTGCAGTAATACCATGGTGTAAGCCTAAGAGCTAGGCGACTTCATAAGGGGGTGTGTCATGCATGCTATAAGCTTATTGGAGCTCTGTGGCCTGTGTTTGCCCTTAGCTAAGGACAGCTAAGGAAGGGGGTGTGTATGAAGCTGCCTAGCAGTATTTACATTGCCTAAATGGGTGCGCGCACCACTCACCAGGTTTTAAAGAAAAAAAAAAACAAACTAGGAAATGGCAGTTCTGTTCACATCTGTGTACTGGGTATGTGCGGCATGCCTCGGGCATAAACAAGAAGGCATATGGGAAGGGAAAACAGCAGTAGGAGGGTAATCAAGGAGAGCTAGCAGAGCTGGCAGGTGGAATGTATCAGAATCAGATAATTACACAGGCAGCAGTCCAGCCCATCCCAGCACACTACAATAAACTATGAAAATACCTTTCCTTCTGTTTTTTCCCACATACTTTACAGCAATTGTGTACACAAATGGGGAAATTTTACCTAACAAAAGCAACACAATGAGAGGGGCTGCTTTTGCTCTCATAAATCAATATGTGAAAGAGGCTGAGGGTGGTGAGGATGAGAATGCTGATGACCAACCCACAGAGAGAAGAAGGAGAAGAGTGTACAGACCCAGCGTAACTTACCAGGGGCTACATGAGCTGCACATAGTGGAGCACTATAGGCTGGACAGGGACCTCCTACAGCAAATTGTTGAGCTGTGCCGGCCACACCTCACACACAGAACCAACAGAGGGGAACCCATCCCAGTGGATACCAAGGTATGTGGAGCCTTAAGAATACTAGCCACAGGTACCTTCCAAAGGCCAACTGGGGATATCATGGGGATCTCTCAGGCATCAGCATCCAGGGTACTCCACCAGTTCCTGGATGCTATGTCAGCACATGCCAGTGAGCACATATATTTCCACAACACCCATGAGGCATTAACCAGCAATATGCATCTTTTCCACCAAATAACAGAATACCCTGAGGTAGTGGGTGCTATAGACTGCATGCACATACACATCAAAACACCACCTGGTGAGTGAGGTAGGGTCTACATAAACTGCAAGGGCTTCCCTACCATCAACTGCAAGGTCGTGTGTGATGCCCAGGGCATTATAATGAATGTGTGTGATGGCAGCCCTGGAAGCTATCACGACTTCCACATCTGGCATATGATGCTGCTGTACCAGAAATTTGCCAATGGGGACATCCCATATGGCCACCAAGTGGGGGATGCTGGTTGCGTACTGCAGCCGTGGCTGATGACACCCATCAGAAATGCACACACACCCGTACAAGAACTTCATAATGAGGCACACACACACAAATCAGAATCATAATAGAGCATGTGTTTGAGATGCACAAGTCACAGTTCCGGGTGCCTGGACATATCTAGTGGAACCTTGCAGTACTCTCCAGCTACATGTACCCAAATTATCATTGTATGTGCCATGCTACACAATATGATCCTGTGGAAACAGCTGCAGCAGGAACAGCATGGGGCAGGGTCACACAGCCCCCAATAGTTGCCAAGGCCAGCACAGGCACAGAGTGACTCGGAGGAGGAACAACTTGAGCCTGCCCCTCTAGGCAGAAAGAGGCATGCCCAGTATGCCCAGGCTTGGGCAAAGAGACAATGCATAGCACATACACTGACACGGTAGGAACCCAGGGAATGACACCTCTCTCTCTGACTCACAAATACAGTAAAAGGGATGCCAAACATGACACTACCTGTGCTTAACCATGTATAGGGAGTGTACTATGTGCATCCAACATAGTCAACCCTCCAGCACCGTCCTCAGTACTGGCACAGCCATAAGGTAAATCACTCTTCCTATCAATTGCTGAATCGAGTAGTATGTTCTGATAGTTGTATGTATGGTATGGATGCGAGCATGCAAGGGAATCGGGTGGCTGAATGGGATGGCAGCAAATAGTGGACACCTATATGAGCAGCATGAAAGCCATAACAAGTACTGGTGTCAGCATAGTAGGCAGTACTAGACAAGGTGACAAATCTCACTGCAGGACATGTGGCGGGCCAAATGTGTGTCCATAGGACACACACATGCATGTCAGTGAGGCTCACATACCCAACAACAGTCTCAGCCAGCAAGACAGGTGTAGATGACCACAAGGAAAGGCTTTGCTAAGGCCTCCGATTGATGGCAAAGGAGGACACCCCCCTCTAGACCTACACAGACAGACTACAACAGGTTAGGCAGTTGGATGTTAGTTCTGAAGGGTAAGAAGTCTGAAACTGAAATGTAGGTCAAGAAAATATAAGATCTGTACTACACTAATATGCCTCTAGTCTGCACGATAGGTTAGAGTACAGAATGACATAGAAGCCAACAGAGTACCTGAAATACCAGTACAGTCATAGCAAATGTTTACAGTTGTCAGGTGTGCCCCCCCCCACAATCCTATGTAGAAATGTAGTAACATGTACGTGTGGGTATAATAACAGTGGAGCACAGATTACCTGAGCTGGCCAAATTAGCAGGATAGATTGTTGCACATGTACAATATGCAGGGCTCTGTGTGTTAGGTTGTTGTGTGCTGTATATTGTGTGGAAGTGGTCACCATGTAGGCATGGAGGGTTGTGTCCCTGTAGCCTATGGCCAGTACTGTTGATGACAGGGCCAAGTTCTAACAACTGCAGGGCCAAACACAATGCATCCCAGCAAGACCTAATCCAGCAGTAATCCATACTAAGTGTTCAGATGTAATATCTGTCACCATCTGAAAGATGGACATGACATGAATGTGGGCCCAGACATACCCACAGTACACAGGTTGAAGTACCCTAGACAGAGAGTGTATACAATGTTACTGTCAAATGGACACACCTTTGGAATTGTACATACAGGTTAGCAGCACATTAGTTGTCTGTGTAGTTTGAATTAATGATGTCATCTGGCCAAACACTGGCAGACCACAAAAGGCACAGTTATGAAGTATTGAGAAACTGCTGATGTCCCTGCACAAGCCAGCATAAGGGGAATGCCCCACGTATATCTGTGAGTCAGCCGCAAGAAGCTTCCATAGCACACATGCACTCAGCTCACCCCACTATCAGCCAAAGGTTCATCACAGATCATATCCCTGCTGTTGGGAATGAGTACAACATAAACCCCACTTCTATATGAGAATACCCACAGAATGCAGCATGCTGAAGAGGTGTCCCATGCAGGTGTGTCCCTAGCTGTAAGCAGCACCCTGCCAGCATCCACACCAATGGATTAATAAGGACAGAAACTATTGCCATTAACGCATTTCACACCTACCCTGTCACTCCAGGGGAATCCAGTGGCTTGCAGCCTGGGACTGTAGGAGTGACAGAATGCACTGGCCTGTTACAGATGGCCTGCATCACTACCAAATGGCCTACAGTCTTCTGTAAAAGGCCTGTTTCTCACCCATACTGCCAATGTATTTTATGTCATGGAGTCCCAAATAACAACATAACACAGTCCACAGAACACAAAAGCAAGGCCATGTCGACAAATCCCAGTAGCATGTCCACCATGTCCTACTGCATGAACTGTGGACCAACTGCTAAATGCTGCTGGGATGAAGTGATAACTATAGGGATACTTATCAGATATCACTTGCATAATGTTAGGAAGAGGATAGAATAATGGGGGGGGGGGCGGGTAGAAGCATGGAAACCATGGAGTGTGTGAAGTCTGAAACTCTGATGTGTGCCCATACTATCCCTGCTTGCAAACCCAGGAATGGGTGGCTACAAACCTGCTCATAAACCACAGTGTTCATGGGGAAATGACCAGATATATGAGCCCTGCCTCTGGGTAACCTGTGTAAATCTGTACAGCTGAGAGGTATGGCCACAGCAGGATATGGCCATTCTGTCACATCGATAGATATACAAGCATGGGATCCTCAGCCACCACACTACCAAGGTGCTGGACAATTTATAGAGACCCATCAGCAAGTACCTGCAGCTCCCCCTCCAGAATGGTATGATTGTGCAAGAATATGTAGGCTGCAAACCACGATACTGGACACAGCTTCATACATCTTGTATTCCCCAGGAAATTACTGTGAGCAAATACATATGTCTGTCATTAGCTGATGACATAATACATCACAGTGTAAAACAGTACATATGTCTGAATATCTTTGCTAACACCAAAACCATGTAGCAGAAGCAACACAGACACAATTAGTTACAGTATCCCACTATTCTTTGCCCGTTGTGACTCCATATTGTCAATTTATCTACAGATATCCTGCAGAAACAGGTTGTTAGCTGTAGGTTTAGAACAAACAAATGCGTTAGTTGTGCAGATGCTTACCATATGTGACATGTACACTGGCAACCCTCACCTCTTACCTCTCTACACTCAGACTTGCAAGAGATGCACCTATACATCCAAATTGGAAGCCACACACTCCGCAGACAAGACCAGAATATTTGGGCAAGAGGAGACGGTCAACACTTGCACCACACTACATGGAACACATAGCCGTCCAGAACACACACCAGCATTGCCTTCATATAAAAACACAAACCACACACCCGCCTTTGCGGAGGCTCTCAATCCAAAGCTGCACAAACAGCAGAGACATCTAAGGTGGACATGCACTCCACCACACCCACATGACACTAATCACAAGACACATATGTATCCTAAACAGTGTGCCAGTCAACCAAACCACCTAAGGCAAAACACCATGGCCAAAACAATAGACATAGTTGACTTGATAGTGAAGAACAGTGATTCCCACTCACTAGGTTGAAAAAGGAGAAAGTGACAATCAGCTGGCTGTGGGCACCAGCATCTACCACATAACACACGCACGGAGGTCTCCTAACAACAGGTACACATATGACTCTGTCATTGTACATGTGGGTGTGAATGACCTGAGACATACCTCCCTGTACTATATGGAAACAGACATGGAGGAGCCCACAGACTATGTAGCCCAGATGGGTATGACCCTAGCCCTGAGCCACATCCTACCATCACCCAGACTGATACCACAGTATAAACTGGAAACAATTGTCCTTAACAAATGGCTACATCTTCTATTATGGGGTTCCACTATCTGTGTGCCTGGGATGACATATTTGACAGACCGTGATCCTTTGCCACAGATGTCCTGCATCTGTCACCCCTGGGCTTCCAGATACTGGCCAAGGCTCTTGCTACCCCTATAGTGACTTTATTAGGCACTGTTCCAAAGACCACATTACCACTGTAAAAGCTACAAACAAATGTAATGTGAGGATCATGCTGCTCAACACTAGAGGTCTACATTTAAAAATGCACTCACTCAAAGCACTCCTTAAACTGGAGAATATCGACATTTGTGCTGTAACAGGGAACTGGTTCAAGGCGGCAGGAAGCACACCTGCACTACCAGGCTATCACTTATTCCACACCTCTGTGGCCCTGAAGTTGTACTGCAGCTGCAAGGGTGGTGGTGTTTCAATATTCATGATGGATGCACACACCTCCAGACTGTTAGCACAACATAATGCATCTGGGATACTTCAGATGCAGCTAACATTGGGTAAGACAGTGATACAGGTCATAGCCTGGTGTAAGTCCACAAACATGGCCCACGACTCGCACTCCCCATTCCTAAGCACCCTGGTGAATATTAGGTTCCATCCTAACACTCTCTTACTGGCCGACATCAACTACCCCACCATCAACTGGAAAAACTACTCATGTACCAATACACTTGGCCAACGCTTTCTAGGATTCATTGATTCCAATGCCCTGGACATTCTCTTTCTTACTCCCGCTAGAGGTATCCACATCCTTGACCTGGTCATTCCTTACATGGGTGAATGTTGCTCTACACCATATAGTCAACTCCTCCCTGGTTAGTTATTAACACAAACTAATCACATCAGAAATCCACATCCCTCCCACCCCCCCCCCCCCACAAAGGTAACCACCATGAAATAATTTCCAAAGGTAACTTTGGGACATACAAACAGAGGTGGCTAACTGCATGGCACCCATGCAGATAGAGACTAGTTGCATGACCACAGAATCTTACTCCAATGCACTGTACAAACACACACACAAATACATAGATTTTGCCATACACAATACAACCAAGATGCTCTCCTCAGAGAAAAGGAAGCCAATCTGGTGGTCCCCCTGCCATAAAGAAACCCTACAACAGAAGGAGGAACTTCATGCGGAATAAAGTGAAGTCCCAAGTCTGGGAATACTCCCTTATCAGCCTCAACCAAAGGCTGAGATCTCTCATAAACACCTGTAAGGGTAGCTATGACAACATGATTGCAGCAGATAGTGGAGACAACCACAGGGCCTTCAATAGTAATGTATAGAATTTCCACAGCACAGTAGCATAGCCCTCACATTATGTATGCTTGTATCTGTTGAGGTGGTGCTTTCTTTTGGCTTTCGGACATTAACTCTAAAATGCACTACAGTGATATTTCTGCCAATATATGTTGGCAGAAACAGTATTACTACAACAACCTTCTCAGCTTATCTACTCACATCATTTGGATGTCTCTATTGTCATGCCTTTGTCCCCCTACTTTGTCTGACTTGTTCCAGATTCATTGCACTACAGGGTTGTGAGCATACCTCTCCACTGCCAGGCTGTTTGCCACATGTCCAGGTGTATGGCCCATACTTTGGTTCAGTTCCACAGTTTATTTGTATTTGTCAGCTAAATCACTGTTATGATGCCAGGATTTATGTCAGTGGATAATGACATAACATGTCATTTCTCAGCCACATATCCTTCAGACAGTTCTGCTGACATGCACCCTTTTGCTGTACAACTTTTTGGTTCTGACAACTATTTTCTACATATGTCCCCATATGTGCCCCATTTCTTTCCCTTTGTACAGACATTTTGTACATGCTTCTTTCAGTTAGACGTTGATAGTTATGTTTCTGGGTTATACACTGCATGTTTTGTGAGTACACATATATATTATTTAATATATCGATACATATATATGTATGTATATATTTATATCTATCTATATCTATCCACGAAATACTGCAATATCGAATTGCAGTAGATCTAACCCATGAAGTCGAATATTCTAAATACCGAACATACATAAACCTGACACCCAAAATCGTGAAACCACAAAATCCCGCAAAACACATATCACACACTAGAAAAGACATACATACGCAAATGTACATACCTCACAACACTTCCCCACAACAAACATAACACACACTCACACAACCAAACACATACACAAACCTATTCTTAGTATATGCAGGGGGGCAAGCCCCCCTGCACCCCACACCCCCCCTACTTATATATACTAACTTCGAGGTCGCACAAAACTCCATCACACACACAACCCAGCACCAAACATTCCACCCCCTCGCACAAACACACATCACATACACACGAACACCAGCACTCCCAACACTAACACATTCACACTGCACAACACCTACCCTAACCCACACCTCAAACATCCCAACACACTCAAACATGCACAGACCCTCCACAAATCCCTAAACAAAGTACACTTACCTAGCACACTATCCCTACCATGGGTTAGACACTCTGCATTCGACATTTCCGGGTTAGGCATTTCCATCTGTTCGACTTTACAGGCTCGAAATTCTAAAATTTGATATTTTAGTATTTCGAGCATGTAAAGTGTTCCCATATATATATATATGTATGTATATATATATATATATATATATATATATATATATATATATATAGATAGATAGATAGATATAGATGTTCCTTCAGTCATATATTTATATGTGTATATGTATTTTAGGTATGTACGTTTCCATATATATGTCTATATGCAACACATGATTGATTCTACAGACCTTTCTCATGGTGGTGGTGGTGGTATACCTGTATTGCATAACTTTGGAAGATCCACAGTGACTTCTACAGCTCAGATGGTGTACTGGTATGGGACTTTGACTGTGACGTACAGGGTCCTGAGATAAAGACTTGGGAGTGGCAGTTTTATTTCCATTAATGTTAGTGATATTCTGTCTCAAATGGCATAGTGGTTATGTGCTTTGACTATGGTCGTGAGTTGGGGATTTGGGATTGACTTTTTTTTCCATTAATTTAAATGACCAGACTGCATGATATGGTAGGTAAAACATTATGCTGTCCTATGTCTCAACTGGCTTAGTGGTTAGGTGTTTTGACAATGGTGTATGGGGTCCTAGACTTGAGACTGAAACTTTTTTTCCATTAATTTAAATGACCAGACTACAATATATGTTAGGTAAAACATCATTTTATTTTATGTCTCAACTGGCTTAGCAGTTAGGAGCTTTGACTATGGTGTACGGGGTCCTAGAGTGGGGACTGACATATTTTTTTCCATTAACTTAAATGACCAGACTGCATGATATGTTAGGTAAAATATCACAGTATTCTGCATCTCAAATGGCTTAATGGTTATATGCTTTGACTATAGGGTTGAGGGTTTGAGACTTGGGGCTGACATTTTTTCCATTAATTTAAATGACCAGACTGCATGATATGGTAGGTAAAACATCATGCTATTCTACGTCTCAATTGGCTTAGTGGTTATGTGCTTTGACTATGGTGTACGGGCTTCTAAACTTGAGACTGACATTTTTTTTTCCATTAATTTAAATGACTAGACTGCATGATATGTTAGGTAAGACATCATGCTATTCAATGTCTCAATTGGCTTAGTGGTTAGGTACTTTGTCTATGGTGTATGGGGTCCTGGAGTTGGGACTGGCTTTTTTTTTCATTAATTTAAATGATCAGACTGCGTGATATGGTAGGTAAAACATTATGCAGTCTTATGTCTCAACTGGCTTAGTGGTTAGGTGTTTTGACAATGGTGTATGGGGTCCTAGACTTGAGACTGAAACTTTTTTTCCATTAATTTAAATGACCAGACTGCATTATATGTTAGGTAAAACATCATTTTATTCTATGTCTCAACTGGCTTAGCAGTTAGGAGCTTTGACTATGGTGTACGGGGTCCTAGAGTGGGGACTGACATTTTTTTTCCATTAACTTAAATGACCAGACTGCATGATATGTTAGGTAAGACATCATGCTATTCTATGTCTCAATTGGCTTAGTGGTTAGGTACTTTGACTATGGTGTATACGGTCCTGGAGTTGGGACTGACATTTTTTTCCATTAATTTAAATGACCAGACTGCATGATATGTTAGGTAAAATATCATGCTGTTCTACATTTCAAATGGCTAAGTGTTTTGAGTATGATATATGGGGTCCAGGGTTCAAAACCTGCGAGGGTTGTTATTTTTTTTTTGCTACACTTTAAACTTTATTGCAGAGGGGGGATAAAATATATATGTTTTAAGTATTTTACTAGGGGTATGGACATTGATTTCTGCTCCTTTATCTGTGGGTGGGGGGGGGGGGGTTGTGTGTATGTTGTAACATGACAGGGGCTTTGCATTAGTTTACACTTGCACACAATCTGGGTGGGCAGTTGATAGTGGAACAAATAGGGACAGACTTTAACTATTGCTGTTGGGTATGGGGAATGTGTGCTATGTGCTTATTTTGTGTCCACGGACACTAACAGTAGTGTCTGCGGACACACAATCTTCCATGCTGAACATTTCCGTGCAGGGAGCATGTGTATTGTGAGAGCTTTGCTCTCAGACAAACACACCTGCACTGATACACACACCCATGTACGTACTAGGGCATGGCAGTTCGCCTTCATACATATGCATGGCACGCTGCCATGCTGAATGTACATGGTCACTTCCATGCAGGAATAGCTATGACTCCACGGAACGATCATGAATCCAGGGGAATTTCTTTTTATACATAGTATCTGAGCAGAAGCCTACAGGATTTTTTTCTAATATAGTAGCTTTTAAACCCATAGGGTTTGAATTATGAAATTCACAAAAATGTTTCACTACAGGACTATCAACTTTTTTATTTTTAATGTTTCTAATATGTTCCTGTAGTCTACATTTAAACTTCCTTTTACTTTCTCCTATGTATACAAGATTGGAAGGGCATTGCAAAGCATAAATTACACCTTCTGTATCAGTTAAACATTTCAGATGGACAAAAATTTAAACCATTTATACATTCAAAAGTTCTAGTAATGTAAACAGATACATTGCAATGACCACAAGGAAAAGTACCTCTAGATGTATTAATGACAGAAATCAAATTTATATCAGGAAATAGAAAACGGATATGTACCAAAATGTCGCTTAAATTCCTGCCTTTTTTGTAGGCTATACCTAATATAGGAGATAAAATGTGTGCCATATTATTATAGATAAACAAAAACTTCCAGTAATGTTTTACTAAATCAATTAATCTAGAAGTAAACACTCCATAAGTAGAAACAAAATACATTATCCTCCTATTGTTAATTGTTATATCCATACCATTACCATATGTATTAACAAATTCACGGTGTTTTACAGAGGGCTCAACAACCCCACTAACAACTTTATTATCAAAGACTTGTATAGAATGTTTATCATAGCCTTTAGATAAAACTATAGAACACATTCTGTTAAATTCAATGTTAAAATCACAGTCATTATCGCATAGTCTTCTTAATCTAAAACATTCACTAAATGGGAGAGAAGAAATAGTGTGTGTATGTGTGGGTGTGTGTGCCTGTTTGTGTGTGTGTGTGGGGGGGTGACAGCTATTACCAAGCAAATATTTACCTACATCTTCAATTTTCCTATGAACTGAGGGGAATAGTTTATTTTCATCAGTAATTTTAAGAGTAATATCTAAAAATGTAAGTTTTCTACCTACTTGTAAACCATTAAAGGGGAATCCAAATCTACTTTTATGTAACCATTCAAAAAATATATCAACTTCTGACATAATCCCTCTACATACAAATATAAGGTCATCAATAAATCTGTAGTAATTAACTACAAACTTCTTAAAAAAATTCTCCGTGATATAAATGTTCTGCTTCATATAGACGCATCATCATATTGGCATACATGGGGGTAAAACAGACACCATGATTAATTTCATTATGGCTGTGATGGAATATATTCTTTCAAATAATTATTTTATATTTGAAGGAGAATTTTACAGACAACTCCAGGGGGTTGCAATGGGGACAACATGCTCCCCCATTTATGCCAACCTGGTACTTTATTCATGGAAAAAGAAACATATTTTTACAAGTATTTATTCACATATGTGGTTTACCTATTACTGTTTCTTGGACGATATTTGTATTCTCTGGAAGGACTCAACATCTAACTTCAAATGTTTTCTTGAGCACATTAATCAGATATACCCATTTTTAAAATTTACCATCAACTTTTCAGATGTGGAGATCAGTTATCTAGATGTCATGATTTCCAAGGACAAATTACAAAACAAGTTTGAATCTACAATTTATAGGAAGGAAACGTTTTTAAATAGTTAACTAGATTTTCAAAGTTGTCATCCTTTCTACACTAAAAAATACATTTTTAAAGGACAGTTGTTAAGGGCAGGCAGAATGTGTTCTAAGAGAGAAACATTTTTTGAAGATGTATCTACTATCACAGATATGTTTAGGGTTAGAGGATATCCAAGTGGTTTACTGGAAAGGGTCGCGGAACAAGTTATTGAAGGATGGGGTTCAAGGTATAAGCCCTTGTTGGCTAGTGGTGAGATTATCCACAAACAAACTACCCAACCTTTCATTAAGGATGGTTACAATACCAGTATGGTTATTTCCTATGGAACTGGAGAACGTACACTTAGGGAGATTGTAAAAAGAAACTGGGTTATTTTTAAAGGTAATATTGACATTTTTACCATCTTAGGTCAATTACCTAGCTTTGTTTACAAAGCAGGGAAAATTGTAAAATTTTTGACAGAACATTTTATTATACCCAGTACCATGGGGGTGGGGGGTTCAGTAATCCTCAGTGTAGGACCAACGTAGTCCTACTCGGAGACTGCCGTCTAAGAGTTAGACATCAGCGCGTCATGCATATGCATGAGGGCGCGTTGACTCAACTCCCAGGCTAACACGAAGCATGTAGGAGTGCAGGGGGTGTGCCAGACTGCCGAGCAGTCCAAATATCCACGCCCCTGCAAATGCATAAACAGCAAATGTCAACAGAAGTGAGCGAGCCCGCTCAAATGTCCACAAACCCAACACTACACTCCCCCACATTCTAAATCCCTGTACAAGTAAAAAATGTAAAGGTACCCTTTTTATTTATTATTCCTGTCATAGCTGCCCATATTTGCACGTGTATGCGCAGGTTTGCCCATTGCTTAGCTACAGTTAGCAGTGTAGACATCGAAGAGGATAATAAACTACTGATATGCAAATTAAGGGAACTAGCAATAGTGTAGTGGTAGAGCCCTTGCACAAAGAGTATGCATTCCGGGTTTGAGTCCCGCCACTCCACTACCTATTTTCTGTAGGAAATGTGTGCATAAAAAGAATTCCTGACATCTACCTTTTAAATCCCAGTAAAATGCATTGAAATGGCCTATGCATTAGTGAACAATATTTTATATATAAATAAGAAGGTGAAATGGTCATGCATACTGATAAATTAATATTTAACGTATCTTAAGCAATATGAAGCACTGCTAAGCAAAGTCCACTAGTATTAAGCACAGTGCGGTATAATTGCTCATAGCTTAGCAGTGCTTTAACTAGTGCAATAGTTTTGCAATGAACTGCGCATAGCGCCAACTAGCACAAACAAAACATGTTTGCGTGGAGCTGCGCACCGCGCCAACTAGGGCAACGTTGGGCAACGTCGAGCAGCTTAGAGCAACTGCTCATAGCTTAGCACTGCTTTAAATAGTGCAATAGGATTGCGCAGAGCTGCGCTTTGTGCCAACTAGCCCAATGTCAGGCAATGTTGGGCAGCGTACAGCAACGTAGAGCAACGTCGAGCCACGTTGGGCAAAGCTGAGCAAAGTCGGCTAAACACAGCCACACCTCCTATCCGGTCTGGCCAGTAGTAAAATAAAAAGCAATGACAGGCCTCAAACCTGGGATACTGTGCACCATAATCAGAGTAGTAAACCACTAAGCCATGACAGCTTTAAATATGTATGAATTTCCAACACACTCAAACATAACAATGGAAGTTTACTAATTGCTAAGCAGATGTGTTCTTAGCTGAGATTTTCCAAAACTGGCCAATCACAAATAAGTGTGGGAAATGAGGCATATTTAAGCTCCATAGGCGGGAATAATTGCAATAACTGGTTGTAGCTCCCATCTGCAGATAGTATGGCCAGTGCTGGAGAGGGCTCTCATTTTCGAGCGCAACGGTGGGGCATTGAGGAGTCAAAATATATGGTTTGGCTCCTCGTCCATCATCATGATGCAAGAATCCTGCAGGGCCAGTTGCAAGGCATGGAGTACAAAGCGGAAGCCTGGAACTGGTTAGCACATGATCTCACCAGTGCCACAGGTGTCCATCGGAATGGTGAGCAGGTCAGATACAACCATGCAGACCTGAAGAGATGCAAGGAGGACCAACTGAACCACTGGACACAGGAGGCCCATGGAATGCCAAATGCCCCACCACTGAGTATGTAGCCATGGAATGAAGTATGTAAGAATTGCTATTGTAGTCTATGTTATGGATAGGTATGTCTCAATATCCCTTCATTTACTTCACAGCCGCAGGTGTCCATGCTACGAATCAGCAAGCCTATGCAGTTAGGCTGCTAAGGCTGCGCCACCAAGCAGGTTAATAAATATTCTGCATGTGTGGTCATATAAAAGAAGTGAGAGAGCCTGAAAAAGAGTGTTGTAACCCATTATTAAAGGTATAAAAAGTGTGGAATAACTTCTCTGCATGTACTGTCATATAAAATAACTGAGACAGCATGAAAAGGTGTTGTAACCCATTAATAAAGGCATAAAAAATGTGGCATAACTTCTCTGCATTTACTGTCATATAAAATAAGTGAGACAGCGTGAAAAGGTGTTGTAACCCATTAATAAAGGCATAAAAAGTGTGGAATAACTTCTCTGCATGTACTGTTATATAAAATAAGTGAGACAGTGTGAAAAGGTGTTGTAACCCATTAATAAAGGTATAAAAAGTATTGAATAAAAGACGTCTGCATGCACTGATATATCAAATAATTTAGAGAGCCACTAGAAAAGTGTGTAATGTTATTAATAAAGGCACAATTCCTGGAGTGTGTCCATGTCACTTTCTTCGATATGTTGTTGTACCCTTGCATAATAGAAATAGTACTGTTGTATTAAGTGCAGTCAACCCACACATGGGTAGGCCCATATAGAGTGCCAGTAGCTGTTAAGCATATATACAGTACTCAACTGTCGGTTAATGGCCGGCATGTACAGGTTAATCTGGCACATGAGTAGCTTGTTAATGTGTTCCCCAGAAATGTCAGTATGCTGCTAGAAATGTAGGGGGCTGTTAACATATAACTGATAATGTCACCTGAACACATCCATATATGTAGATACATAAATATAAATGAAAAATATAGATATGTAGCAGTAACATCTGCATCCAGGACAGTTTGTATGTCAGATACAGGTCAGGTATATCAAGAACTAGCAAAATCCATTTCACAATTTAACGGACATTGCCTAGTGTAATAATACATGTAGGGGATATTTAACTGCAGTCAATAGGAATGTAGTGTAAACTATAAGTATAGATAAGTTGTTAATGGAGGTATCTTTTTACACCCTACTGTATGTGCACAAACAATGCAATTCCACACCTCAATGGGTATGTCTAATCTCATAACATTTGTTGGGACATGTCCTATTGTTATATAAATATCTGCATTTACTTCAAAGCATGTGCCTTGTTCACATACCACAATCTTGGTGGCCTGTTGCCACCAATCAATCCTGCATGCTGTTGGAATGTCCACTGTTGTTCTATATATGCATATGTTATGCTTGCTGTTCAACTGTTGGAACTCTGGTGTGTTGGGTTAATGGGAATGCTACTGTATGCTGTTACAACTAAACTGGAATGCTGTTGGCTATTACTAACCCATATTGTCATTAAATCCTCCTAAATATAGAACGTATGGGAAGGCCGGTCCCAGTGGACCCACCTGTCCCACCTCAGCTGGCGATGGCACCTGGCACCAGCAGTTCCGGTGCCCAGCCCGGGACCCCCTCCTCCACTGACCCTGTGCCACCTTCAGGTGGAAGCGCTGCAGGAGATGGGGCTCGTCCCCCCCCATGCAAGCGTGGGCAGAGGAGGACCACCTCTCACCCTCCGAACGGTCCGTGCTGTGGTGCGTTGGGAGATCCGGCGTTCAGTCACTGATCCTCTATGCCAGCTCAAGGCAAGAGTGGCGCAATTCATGGGTGAGCCTGCCCCTCCTACGCAGCCCCCAGAACAGCCACCCCCGGGCTGTGAAGCTGCAGTGGTAACTGCCCATGGGTGGGGATCTCAGTTCCACTGTTGCCATCTGTGGGATCATGGGCTTGCGATTTCCAAACACCCTTCCCCATCAATGGTGTTCACCCACCCCATGTGTCATACTCCGCCCCTGTATGCATCTTGTTTGTCTTGTCTGTTTACCTCCCCAACCTACCTCCCAAAATATACCTACTACCCCTACCCCACATTCCACTCTCACCAGAAAAAAAAAGGGCAATCTGCACCCAAAAAAAATTATGCCCCATACATAGCTGCCCAATTCGCACACATGTCCGCTGGACACAAACAGAAATGTAATTGGCAGTACAACATACTTTGTTGTTCTCACCCCTCTCTCACGGGTGGAAGGTTTCAAAATTCCATTCAAAATACTAGTATATGCACAATGGGCAGCTATGGACCTTCCCTACACCTGTCCTGCACATCCCGAGCTGTTTTCACTACTGTCCTTCCCTCTTTGTGCCCCTTTTTTCACCACTTTCCTATCTCCCCATTTTCTTTTCTTTCAAAGAAATGAGCGCGGGGGTTAGCGGGAGTAAGCACTTTTAAGCAGTAGTTAGCGGGTTTGAGCGAGTGTGCGCTTAGCTAAGCTTGTGTGTGCTTAGCGAAGCATCGTGCAATCCCACGCAAACCCAGTTACAACTGCTTAAAAGTGCCTTAGTCACGCTGTATGTCAGGGACCTTGTTCTACTCAGCAGCAAAATAAAATACCTCTGTCAGTCTCGAACCCCAGACCTTCTACACACTAGACTGCATATAGTACCACTGAGCCATGGTAAACATACAACAAATTGGTGCTGAAACTAATATATCATGCATCAGAATGAGTGAATGTAAAGGCCAAATAGGAATGCCATAACACAAATCCTGTTTTGTGGATCTTTACCAGCAGTTCTTGTTGAATTGCATTATATGACAGTGAAAAGAGAACCAGCCATTCTAGCAGGAAATAATGTTACAGCAGCACTTTGCAACTCCCACACAGTATTACAGCAGGACAAACACTAGCATACCAGACTAGGGTAGAGGCCATACTCCCCAACTGTGACAAATTGTGAGAGTTAGATACCACTTGTACTTTAGGAAATGTGTATTAATCCATTTGCTCTGGTTCTCTCAAAGTCTCAACCTAATGTTACTAATATTGTAAAGGTGTACCTCACTTCGACCCACTTTACCCTGAGTCTGTTCAAATATGTACCTGAGTGTTTGAGAGGCCTGGCAAAGGCAGAAACACACAGGC
The DNA here is from genome assembly GCF_019279795.1 of Protopterus annectens. Taxonomy (NCBI): domain Eukaryota; kingdom Metazoa; phylum Chordata; order Ceratodontiformes; family Protopteridae; genus Protopterus; species Protopterus annectens. Next base: position 1,899,800,266 of record NC_056728.1, read on the forward strand.
ATGTCAGCTATTCTGCTGTTACACACTGTGCAAATAGCTTTGGAAGGAGTTCCAGAAGCATACCAATATGCAGGAGTACAACACTGAAATACCAAGGGATGTAGCCATGTACTGGTAGCAACCAACTGTGACAATGCCATTGTTCCAGTGCTGAAAAGACCAGTGTGGTGCACTAAGAATAACAGGCTAACCTCGGGCTACCATCTGGATAGGTCCACAGTTGGGAGCTACGCAGACAGACTACTTACCCTGGTAAACAAACAGGTACACAGCAACCCTTTAAGTCCGGCAAGATAAAGTTCACACATTAAGACATAATGCTCTCTGTTCTACTGCACCCCTACCCAAATGTACAATAAACCTGTGTGTTCAGGGTCTACCAAGGATGTAGGTAGGCATACTCAGTACAGACATTTATACAATTTTCTTGAGTAGCCTGTGCTAATGTCAACAGTAAAAAAGCACAAACTGTTCAAAAGTGAGTGAATAAATATTCACAATATAGCAATTCAAAAACAGTTCATGTGCCAAATGAATACAACTCAATAACTACTTTTGTATGGCAGTAAATTGTATAAGTAGAAAAGAAACTACATACTTGTGGTACAATTCTACACTGACAACTGTGTAGTGGAAGTGGCAACATTCAGGTCTGAGTACAACAATTATATCACTGGCTACACCCCTAGCTTCACATATAAGAACTATACCAACCTTCTGACTTACACAACGGTCTCCACAGCAAACAAGCATGGGCCCCACTCTGGAAAGCTGAAAGGGTTACACCTACCTGACATAGCAATTTATAGCATTGGGTTGCTATGACAGTAAGTACTGCAATCACCATACAGCAGGCTGCATGCAAATACCAAATGGTGGCCACCAATTGGTGCAGAGGCCATCACATGCACATGTGCAGATACCTACAAAAGCATGCTGTACCTGCTGGCCACACATGCAATCATCCCATTGCAGATGGTGAGAGAGAGAGAGAGACACACACACAGAGACAGAGAGAGTGAGAGAGAGAGACTCACACCCCCACCCATACAGTGGGGAAAAAAATAAATAAATAAAACATAAAAAAATATAGTACATTCAGCCAAAGAGACAGCTGAGTGAAAAATACAAATGCATACAAAGGAAAGGTATGTAACAGATATGTATTTACTGGCATGAAGTAGATGTATTTGAAGACCACTCTACATACTTTGAAACATCAATATGTGGCAGCAGTACATATCTATGCACAGATGCCCTGCATAACTACTGCCATGGACATATCAGTGTGTAGCTGTGTGCTGTGGGACATAACTGTGATATATGTAGCTCAGCATTAAATGTCAAACATCTGAACCATGTTATCTGTATTCTGTACAGTAGTGTGGACAATGTCTATTTGGGGGAGTAGCACAAACAGCTATATAACCATGGATGTGACAGAGTAACAAATGCATGATAGTCATATCAATGTGTAGCTTAGTATTGGCAACAGCTGTACCAGGCTAGTATGATAATTAAGCATTTGCAGCTATATATACATCCTCTAATATTACTGTGTGTTCACATGTGACACCTGTTCATGTTGCACCAAGGTGCAACAGGTCAGCCATGGTGTATATGGACTTACAACAGTGTGGTCCTTGTGTGTGTATGGCACACACATACGGAGAGATCTGTCTGTGTCAGATGTATTAGCATTGTGAAAGGTGGATACATAGATGTTGTTGAAGGTTGTTATGTGCATATTCCTATTTAGGTTGTAGTGTGTGGCAAACCAGACAGCATACAGTGCTGGTATATGACATAATGCTGTGGGTATGATTCGTCAGGTTTATAGTGTTGCAGCCAGTGAGGCCTGCTAAAGCTACATGGGCTGAGAACACCTTCAATGCATTCCGCACAACACTGTGCAATATTGACATAACTGTATACCTCACAACCTTCCCATACTCAATATTCCCACCATGAAAGGTGGACTGTATATGTGCCTATATGTATATCAGTATGTACACCAATGGATGTTCATATGTATGTGTTTATATACACACACACACACACACACACACACACACACACACACACACATATATATATATATATATATATATATATATATATATATAGAGAGAGAGGGTCATATTTACTGCAAAAGATGCCTGGTGACAAAGCCATGGACTCAAGCTCAATGTTGACACTGCATTGGCATCCCTCCTTGCAAAAACTCAGTACCCATTAACTACCACATAGGTGGTAGTCTACTTAACACTGAAGGTGTGATAAGAGACCATGGGACACAGGTGGACAGTAGTCTCCCCTTTGATTGTCACAGTGCCACACTAGTCATGTAACCTGTCTATGTGGCACACGTAATCAGAAAAGGTGTGTCATCCAGGGAAGTATAGGTCAATGTTCCCCCCTACTCCACACACAGAAAGCCCATTATAGAGTACAATGCCCCATGTGGTATGTACCTCACAAGACATGTACAGTAACTGGAAAGGACACAGACATACCTCACAAAGGGTAATACCGGCCTCAAACAGATGCCCTGTGCAGACCATCCCACAAAACTACAGCTAGACTGTGTTGCATACCGTCTACCCAGAGGTGACCTCTGCCTAACATGCAAAGCTATGTGAAACCCAGAGCTGTTGGACATGCTCCACATAATCAGATCACGATCCCTACGAGCTACACGTTCTAGGGACATAAAGCTTGTCACCTCAATAAACAGCACATGCTGGACGGATAGATCCCTATCTCAGAGACATCCCATACCCTGGCACAAGCCACCTATCAATAGCAAACAAAGCTCCTAATTAGCAGTCATCATATATAAACCTGATGATTGTGTGTGAGATAATAAATACACCTCGGGAATCACCTCTGTGGCTCTGCTTGACAGGGCCACGTGAAATGAAATCATCTATGTGTCAAAGGCCAGCGTAGCGTATGGCTAGACATCTATAGGTCCTAGGGCCAATAGTCTATAACCTACCTATGAACCGATACACACCCACATGTACCTGCTGTAATAATTGCTTTGTGAGGTTGACTGAGTGTGATGGTGAATGTGTTGGTGAATGTGTCCGAGTTCTGTATATGTGAGATAGCTAAGTGGGAAACTGTTTCTGTCATGGTATGTAATGTCCTAGCTGTAATCCCAGAAAATGATGTGTATGCTATTGCTAGGCACAAAAAGCAGTATGCCAGACGGTCTGACGTAGTGTGTTAGTGTCGACTGGGGTGTCCCATTGTAGGCCACAGCAGTACATGTATGCTTATTGAGTGTGACTGCTGGTGAATCCAACTCCTGACTGAACTGTAGTACTACCTGAAGCTGTATGCCTAAACAGCACAGTAAGGTGTATGTACACATGTCCTGGAACCAATGTTTTGTTTGTTCCCCATAGCCCTCCAGATGACATAGCTCAAGCATAAGGTCTTGTAACTACTGGCACACAGTACTGTATGGTACACAGGTAAAGGTCATGTGTGTTGCCATAGCTTTGTGTCTGGTATGTATGTCTGATGTGTGTGTGTATATGGCTGTACCATGGCCTCGGTCATATGTGTGTTACAGGATATAGGTGTGTATCTAGCAACATGTATTGACGAATGAGCACATATGTTAGGCAGGGGTTTGCCATCAATGACTAGTGTGGTATGCTGGTAATACTGTGACTGGACCCTACAATCATTGCAATGGATTACATGTTACATTATGCATTAGCATGATATATAACCCTTGTGGCTAGATGGTGCATTGTGTCGCATACAGTGTGCCATATACTGTTGTATGGTCTTACATACTGGTTTATCTTTGCTGCTGTGCAGAACATGGTTTGATATATAGAGTGTGCCAGGCACTGTCAGGCAGTTGTGAGTTGAGCACTGATATGCAGTATTGAAAGTCTGTATCCTTTGACAGCCAACAGATTGCTATATATGGCAGTTAAATGATATCTGTACTTTAGAATATTAAGTGTGCCACTTGACTTGCTCACGCATATTGTTTCTTTGTCTTCCAGGGTAATGGCCCACCATCGTAATCCTCATGCAGCACAGCAGAGGATGAAGTGATGACAGACACCATGGTTCAGCACTACACCATGCTGTTCTCAAGAACCAGCCAGGACCAGCATGAGCGGACTGAACTGTGGCAAGATCTTGTCCATAGGGTAAATGACATAGGCATGCATAACCAGACATATGAGCAGGTACGCCCATCACTGCAGTGATTTAATTAGACATGTCCGGCAGCATGCGTCTGATATCCATAGACAACAGCTTGCCACAGGTGGTGGGGTAGCCATCCATCTCCCCCTCACCAGAGTGGAGGAGCTGCTCCTGAGCCAGGTGGCTCCTGGCCAACATCAGCAACAACAACTGACATGCATCATCATGGAGACCGGAGCCACCCAGCAAGTTGACATGGAGCATGCAGGTAACATGGCATAGCTGTACACTACTGTTACCTCTATTGGTAGATCATGCTTATGTGAGATGTGTAGTGTGTAGTTACAAGATGTGGTGCCTAGTGTTGTGCAATAATAATATTTTGGAATATAATATGCAGGCCTGTGACTGTCAACAGTCATACTACTGTAAGATTGCAAACACACAGTAGCAATGTCACAGTTGTTGCCGCTGACAAACTGTCTCATACCCTTGTAGGTCCCTTTGGTGTGACAGCAATGCAGCAGACCCATGCTGGTGAGTGTGTTCTACATTTATTATTAAATATGAAGTAAATATTGACTGTTTAAAAACGCTTCCCCTATATAGCTCAATAAATGTAAAATGTTAGGGAAAGGAAAGTGATAAGGCAGAATATCCACAGCAAAAATTGATATTGAAGTTGAAGTGGCACTGGGGCACTGCTGCGTACCACGCTATGTAACCAGAAGCATTCAATTCACCAGCGATGTCCTTTTAATCCACACTATGGTGAATTAATCCACACAATGGTTGCAAATTCATCCAAGAGAAGTAAAACAAATAAATCAACTTTCCGGCAGTATTCACTTCACCAGCTATATCCATAAAAATGCAGATCGACCAAAATAAATGTATAACACATAAATTTATTCAAGAACAATAAAACGGCAAGCGCTTTCACCCGTAGGCTTCATAAGGCCATTAACAATTATACATTTGAATTACTTATATACCTTTATTAATAGTAACGTCACTTCCTACTACTAATTGATGGCGCATTTTGTTATTCAGCTAATAAAAATAATAATAATAATACTATAAAACTTTCTATAAAACTTAAATATGTGAGCAGAAAATACCATATGTGCTAACAATTTTTAAAAAATGCGCATTCTATTAGCAAATGCATAGTTTGATAATCCAATACTAAAATGCTTAATTATATGCATATAATATATACATTTAATATGCCCTACCATGCTCCATACTTATATATAAAAATATGTTTAAAAGGCATAATATATATGCTATATCAATCTAACTTCATGTTAAAAACATTATTTTAAAAACATATCACATGTACAGGAATTTAAATGTGACTAATAACTTACTATCATATTATGGTATGAAGCATGAATATCAATTAATTACAAGATGTGGTGCCTAGTGTTGTGCAATAATAATATTTTGCAATATAATATGCAGGCTTGTGACTGTCAACAGTCGTACTACTGTAAGATTGCAAACACATAGTAGCAATGTCACAGTTGTTGCCTCTGACAAACTGTCTCATACCCTTGTAGGTCCCTCTGGTGTGACAGCAAGGCAGCAGACTCATGCTGGTGAGTGTGTTCTACATTTATTATTGCTAAATAAATGTGCATGTCATAGGTGAGGTTTAGGCCATGTACACATCACACACCAGCGCATAATGCATGCTGTGCATGTTTGCTGTGAGACTATGCACATCTCAGTAACGCGAGTAGCTGACTCAAACACATGCAATACACAGAGCATCCCACACAATTGTGGCAACACTGTAGTGGACGTTGGATAGGCACAGTTGATATACATGCACACAACACACAACTGTGCCATACGCAGTGCATGTTAACATGCTACACATGGCGTATTCATACACACGCTGTAAGGTCACCCTTCAGTATCCCAACTGTCATCCACACAGCACACATAACATACTTGAGGGGTAGAGTCCTCTCATGTGACTGTGCGACACTCTTCAACACATAATATATTCATGTTAGGTAATGCCCCCTACTGTGCTCCTTACAAATCCATGTAACAACTGTCCGTGTAATGGTGAATGTAGCCATGGTACTGCAGTACAGGTACAGCATGCTATGTGCCAGTCTAGCGCACATTAGTAGCCTTGAATGACCACATGATGCTGCATGATGTTGTCACATGGTACTACACCACATCCAGTTATAGTGGCCACAGTACTACACATATCGTTAAATGCTATCCACCTCAATGTTGTGTGTGTGCAAACATATGCACCGATACACAATCTGCATAGCAATCACCATGTGTACATAGTGACACACGTCTTATAATACTATTGAGTGTATAGGTCACATGACACACATTGTGTATGTGTGAAGTTTAATGTTGCAGTTGTGTGGTAGCATGCCATGTCATGCTTGGCACTAGCATGTCCACAATATGTTCTACACTCGCCATAACCACTGTACAATGTCTATGTTGAGCAATGGTATTCCATCAGGTATACATGCACCACTCATCCTGTGTGTATACATAGCATGCATGTGCTAAACCTGTGTCCAGAATTGTCTGCTAACGACACAGATCCTCTAATCAGAACTGAATATCTATGTGACACACCGATACACATCCAGCCATGGTATGTATACCTGTGGGTGATGGTGCACAGGACATTGCAGAGACGTTAATACTTGCACAGCAATATTGTGTACATGTACACATTGCATTCCAGGGTGAGGTCAATCACTGAACAAAACACACATGCATCAAAGCCATGTATACTGTTATTAGCAAGGGCTGTCTACACTCACACTGCATGCTGTTGAGCAACACACGTCCTGCATGCTGTCATGTTTGATATAAACGTTTGGCTTGTGATACTGTACCCCACCATCATACACTATTGAGTATGTTCTGGATTGCTGGTGGTGTGTAAGTCTGTGTGTGTCTGTAGTAGTGAGGAGTGTATATGTGTTCATGTGTGCATGTGTTCATGTGTTCATGTATTCATGTGTGCATGTGTTCATGTGTTCATGTGTGCATGTGTGCATGTGTTCATGTGTTTATGTGTTCATGTGTGCATGTGTGCATGTGTTCATGTGTTCATGTGTTCATGTGTGCATGTGTGCATGTGTGCATTTATTCATGTGTGCATGTGTGAATGTGTGCAGACATCATGTACAGGTCATAAAGTGTGTTTCCTATCTCCCTCTCACAGGTGCTGATTTTGGGATGGTTCACTGCAGCAGGGAAACTGATGTCACTGAGCATGAAAGTGATGATGATGATAGGTGTGTTGAGGCACAGACATGCTTGCCAGGGTCTGTCGTTGAGCCAACAATCAACAGTACACAAGTGTCCACCTCGTCCATGCACACAGTCATACTGCCAATACATCCATCAGCAATGCCCTTAGCTGAGGGACAGTGTACAGCCGGCATTGGCCAGGACAGTGTGGTATCTATGGCACATGCATCCCAACACAGCAGCCATACCCAGATTTCTGGAAGGGTACCACACAGGCAGATGTCCAGGAGTTCTCGTCGGAGCACTGCTGGCCATCATGCCACTGGCAGACGTGCCACAGGTCTTACAACCTCTCGCATGTTCCAGGCTGTTATGGAGGCACAGGAACATATGGAACGGTACACCAGACAAGGACTAGGGCACAGAGGGCACATAAGACTGCATTAAATGACAGTATCCATGGCCTAGCAGGTGCCATCCATAACTACACTGAGGTCATGGATAGACATTGGGGTGAGACATTGGATGTCCTCCGCAATATCATGTCCATGTGTCAGGACAGTGTGGGACGGGTGAGACATTGACGTGGATGTATGCCAGCAACATCAGCAGCTGGCAGTCGCTGCGGACGTCCCTCAAGTCACAGCCACTCCTGTAGTGCCAGTACCAGCCCCAGCAATGCTGGGACTGGGCTGTCCATAGACCATCCTAGAAGACCACGTGCACGTGGCTCTGGACAGTCCCAGCAGAGACCTGGGTCCAGTGTACATCCATCTACCACTGGGGATAGTACCCAGTCATGCTTAGTACCTGATAGTGTCAGTAGTACCCCTGCCAGGCACAGGTACCGTATCCATGGCCAGAGATGGTGATCTGTAAAGCCTGGCAGGTACAGTCGGTGGCTGTCCCACAAATACCCGTATATGGCAGCCGCATGGTGGAACTGTGTGCATGCAGACACACACACACACATAAACAACACACCTAGGGCTACCACATACATGCACACATTACATCAACACTGGTCCATAGCAGTACACTTGGCCCTCACACACACACACACACACACACACACACACACACACACACACACACACAACATGTCGATTGTATGGCTCACTGTAGGCCTCTGGCAAACCAACTACACACTCTGTGCATATTAATCCTGTGCCACCTCCTGTCATCTGTGACATTGATGCAGGAACAGGCTACCATGGTGCTGATGCACAGGGTGACTTAATAGCAGTATAGCAATGTTAGCATGTTGTCAGCAGTAGAGTGTAATGATATGCTTGAAGGTGTGGCTGAGCAGGCATGATGCATGTAAGCTATGATTGTCATTGTAGTAATGTTCACACCAGTGTTAGTTCCAATAGTGTATAGTCCACCCACGTGCCACTTGGCTGATGTGTGTAGTATTGGCAGCATGTGTTAGAGAGTGGACAGTATGTGTGGGATGTGTGTGGCACAGATTTGCAGGTGTACATTTGTGAACATGGTGGAGGTGCACTGTCTGCATGTATGTGCATAGTGGACACATGGGCAGGGTGACATGCCCTGCATTACACAGTAACACTCCATAGTCTCGATTGGTGGCCAGTATGCATTGTACTGCACACATTCTGGAACCTGACTACACATGTGTGTATGACATGGTTAGACACTGTGCTGTGGGTGATACTGTTAATATCTGTCATTGATTTGCATTCTGGTAGTATACACTACTTCAACAGCCTGACCATAACCAATCGTTAGATGATGTCTTGACAACTGACACACAGATGTAGGACACACAGTAACATTTGGACACTTCAGGCACTATACTATGCCAGTAACCAGTGGTATTCACCTGCACACATTACTGAGACCACTCCTGTTTGGCATATAGCTCTCTTAGGTACAAGCAATCACAGTAGGGATATGTCCGTCCACGTGTGGTGATGCATACTGTGGCCTATAATGCAGTCTCCAGATGACACACACATCCTCCACAAGGGTATCACACAGACAGATCCCTGTTGTCAAACCCATGCTGTAAAGCTATAAGCCAACCAAAGCATAGTCATCCACCTTTACGGAACATAGTATCCCCACAGTACCACATAGGTAGTAGCTACTAACATGAAGAACAGGTACCGATGTGTACATGCAACCAAGTGGTACGTCATCTCTCCTTTGATAATCACATTTCCAAAGGTATGTTTAAATCCCTCGGTGGATCACATAAGCAATAAGGGGTCTGCATGCATATCCACAAAGGTTGTTGTACACCTATAAGGAATAGCCATCAGTGATAGGCCCTGCTGCGTTTGAACAGGTCTGACATCTACCTCGGACATAAACACTCACTCACACAATTCTATAGAAACTGTAATGAGTGTGTGTGACACAGTTGACCTAGGCCAGGGATCACTGCAGTTTCTGTCCTTGTCACAAGCATACAGATGTGACATAAGGTCCGGACAGCAGCAGCACACTCTTGAATAGATGACAGATGTGTTCTTGGAGAAAGCAGGGTTCCCATACATGAAATAATTGAGGTCACATGTACGTAAATGTATTTGCCACACAGCTACCTCACATGTGCAATGCACATACTGGTGTCATACAGTAGTAAAAGCAAAACCCACAACCCATTGACCAACAGTCTCACACACATAGAAGACACACACACACTTGTCAAGTACAGGATTCAAACCCCTACCTAACTGCTTAATGTCATTACAGGAGTACACATTTACACGATGTGCTATATACATGACTGCAAATTCTCTTTCCACAGGTATATTTGTAGGGTGGTGACATCATCAGACCTGTCAAAGATTAGTATAACACTTTTAAGGTGTTTGACTACTCTCCAAAAAGTTTGCTCCTCTCCAAAGAGTTCACACACAAAGTTGCCAAGTGCAGGATGCAAACCCCGACTTATCTGCTTTATGTCACTACAGCAGTACACATTTACACGACGTGCTATACACATTACTGTGAGGTCTCTTTCCATAGGTATATTTGTAGGGTGGTGACATCATCAGACCTGTCAAGTATTAGTATACCACTTTTAAGGTGTTTGACTACTCTCCAAAATGTTGCTCCTTTCCAAAGAGATCACACACAAACAGGTGTCAAGTGCAGGATTCAAACCCCTACCTAATTGCTTTATGTCACTACAGGCACATGCATTTACACGATGCACTATATACATCACTGCGAGCTCTCTTTTCACAGGTATATTTGTAGGGTGGTGACATCATCAGACCTGTCAAAGATTAGTATACCACTTTTAAGGTGTTTGACTACTCTCCAAAAAGGTTGCTCTTCTCCAAGGAGTTCACACACAAACAGACACGCACACAGTTGTTAAGTGAAGGATTCAAGCCCCTACCTAACTGCTTTATGTCACTACAGGAGTACGCATTTACATGACGCACTATACACATTACTGTGAGTTCTCTTTCCACAGGTATATTTGTAGGGTGGTGACATCATCAGACCTGACAAAGATTAGTATACCACCTTTAAGGTGTTTGACTACTCTCCAAAAAGGGTGCTCCTCTCCAAGGAGTTCACACGCAAACAGACACACACACAGTTGTCAAGTGCAGGATTTAAACCTCTACCGAACTGCTTTACGTCATTACAGGAGTACGCATTTACACGACATGTTATATACATTACTGTGAGTTATCCTTTCACAGGTATATTTGTAGGATGGTGACATCATCAGACTAGACAAAGTGGGTTACAGTAGGTGTCAATGATGGGTGGGCTACATAGAAGGAATGTCTGAACACTTTGGCCATGTGATCATCAATGGAGAGTTCACTATCTAACTGTGTCCCCAGGGCCTTCATGACTTTCTCAATACATACTGGTGTACCACCTATGTGGTAATTTGTTTACACTTTGTTTACACTTTGTTTTAGCAAAACGGGATGACTATGCATTCTTTGTCTTTCTTGTTGGGGCATTGTTTTGACCCCAGGTATCTGTGTCTGTAAGCCCCTTCTGGAGGATGTGTGTGTCAGCCATTGAGTCAATTATGGATCACATTTAGCAGTCATCTGCAAACCTGTTCAGCCATACTCCTCCCGTGCTTGCCTGTACCTCTGAGCAGTGTCCACTGAACAGGTGGGGTCCCAGGAGCAAGACCTGTGGGATGCCATTTGTGACTGTCTTCAAGTCGTACATGGCCCCCACAACTCTGAACATGTGTGTTTGACCTGTGAGACACTAGGCCACACATCCTGTGACATACCTGTTGATGTTCAGGCTGTTAAGCGTGTCCATGATGACAGAGTGGGGAATGGTGGGTAAAGTCATTAGTGAGGTCCAGGTGGGCTGTGTGGACTACTTTCACCTCCATCTATGTCCTTGGTGACTGTTTGCAGTAAGTCAACTATGTTTAGGAGGCAGGGTCTGCCTTTAACAAGGTGTCTGGAGGTCCCCATTGTCTCTGTTTATGGGTTCCATGACAATTTGATCAATAGCTTTGTAGACCAGGCTGAGTAGGCATATAGGGCAATGGTTTACAGGTTCTGTTGTGGCACCCCCTTTGTGGAGCTGGATGACTATTAGTGTATGCCATTCTTTGTGTACATACCCTGTGATATGATTGAGTCTAGGCAGTGAATGTAGGTGAGGGTGTAGTTCCTTTTGGGCCTAGTGTAACATGCAGCCTGGGACACCATCCATTCCCATTGATGCTGTGTTCTTGGCTTTGGAGAGGGCTGTCCTTACCTGCATGTCCATGACATCTGGGGCTCTGCATCCTTCTGTGATGGACACAGGCCCTTTTGGTGGTGATGGGGGGAGGTTTACACTGAACTTGTCCCAAAGGATGTGGCCAATGAAAGTTGGTTCAGTGTATTCCTTGCCATTTGTCAGTAGCTGACAGCATATTTTGAAGTTGACACCTACATGTCTGGTAAAGCTACAGCAGGCTTTGTGGTTGTTATTCTTACAGTCCTTGGCAATTTGTCTTTTGACAGTGTCCTTGGATTATTCCATGAGCGATCATTGCTACTTCCTAATAATGATCAGTGATGCCTTTCCTTTAGTGAAGTTGGCTCTATCGGGTGTTAGTTTCCTCCTTCTGTTGTCTAGCTTATTTATGGCCAACAACCACCAGATTGTTTTTTTTATTTTTGGAGGAGTGCATCTTGAGTTTTATTTGTGATGTCTCGATCCATGCATCCCTGTAGATGCTCATAGGATGCACTTGTAACTGATTTGGCAGATTGTATACCATTCTCCTATAGCAAGAGGTCTTTGGAACCTTCCACTTTTGTCTTGGGATATGTGCAGTTTGCTTTTGAAAATGTTTTCACGGTGGTTTAATTGGCAGGGTTGGGGTGCGTGATGTGGATGTCCAGTGTGATTACTTTCTGATCTGATATTACCACCAGCGAGGGTTTTATCTCTGTTGTGGAACACTGGTACCCTATGTTGGTGATGATCATGTCCAGTATGGTGTCACCTCTAGTGACCATGGTGGCCAGCTGTTCCAGGGTGTTAGAGCTTTTAAACTCTAGGAAACATTGGGCAATGGACGTTGTACATAAGTGAATCTCCCACTCAATGTTTGGGTAGTTGTAATCACCTCATATAATGTTGTTTGATAGGACCTTGATATTTTCCACTGTTCTCAGGAATACTGTGTGAGGTTCCTGTGACAAGGTAGGTGATCTGTAGAAGGCTACAATCTGATGAGCAGCTTTGCACAATCTTAGTTGCACGTGCATGGTCTCCAAGGTCTCATGCTGTGCCACTAACCTAGAGGTGGGGGTATCCATAAGGTGAAAGTGTACAATCCTTCCTTTTGTATTTCACTCATGGTTTTGGGTCCAAAGGTCAGGGAGATTGTGAGTGTTTCACGTGGAGCATGTCCAACAGCTCTGCATTTTACATAGCTTTGTATGTTAGGCAGTGAACTCATCTGAGTAGGCGATATGCAAGGGAGTACTGATGGAGCATTTTGTGATATTCTGTGTATGGCATGTATTTCAGGCCGCTAATGCTCTTTGTGAGGTATTGCTGCAGGCTTTCCAGTTTTTGTAGTTGGCTTGTGAGGTACGCAGCAAAAGTGGCATTGTACTCTTTTGTAGTTCTAGTGAGTGATGGGTACTGGGGAAGAATGTCCTCTTCTATTCTGCATGAGACACATTTTGTGATGGGGTGTGCCACATAGCAGGGTTTCCTGACTACTGTGGGGATGTGATTATCACCGTTGTATCCAGTGTCCACCTGTGACCCAAGGTCTCTTGTTACACTTTCATTGTTAAGTATACTACCACCTATGTTGTCATTCTTGGCTACAGAGCCTTTAACAAAGGGGATGACAATGCACCTTTTGGCATTGAGCTAGAGTCCATGGCTTTGACAACAGCCATCTGTCTCAGTGAGGCCCTTTTGTAGGATGTCCACATCTTTAGTGTTTACAATTATGGCTCCTACTTTGCAGTCCTCAGGAAACTTCAGTAGCCACAGACCTTCCATGTTGAAGTTTACTTCAGGGAAGTAGATACTAAACAGGACAAGACACAGGACTGGACCTTGTGGTACTGCACTCATCACTGGTCCAAATTCATACTTGGAGTCTGCTACTTTCACAGTGTGTGTTCTGTCAGTAGGCCTGTTGGCAGCACATCTTGTGACATAGCAATTTATACTTAGTTTAGTGGGTTTATCTATATTTCCAGAGTGTGCGGTGGTGTTGTACATCGCGGCAGGATCAACATAGGCTGTGTAAATCACATTACCCTTGTCGACAGTTCTGTTGGCTGCTTCAATGTCATCCGTCAGGTTTAGGTGACATGATCTGCATTTTACAATCCCTACATGGTTGTGGTCCAGGGTTTGGGGATTACAAATGTAATTTTTATATGTTGTATGATGATAAATTCCATGGCCTTGAAGAGCATGCTCGTCAGGCTACTGGGGCGATTGTTCCTGGGGTCCGTGGTGTTTCCACCCTTGTGTAGTGGGATGACCGTCACTGTGCACCATTCAACAGACACAAAGCATGAGGTGAGGCTATGACTGCACATGGTACATCAGTGTGGTGCCTGCTTGGTCTGTGGTTTGTGTGGAACACAGCCTGTGAAGTTATCTGGTCCCATGGCTGCTGTGATACTGGCTTTGGAGAGTATTTTTTACCTGTGCAGCCGTGATGACAGCAACTTTTCAGTCTTCCATTATAGAGATGTGCTCTTTCATGGGTGAGAGGGGGGTACAGTTAACACTGATCCTATCTGCAAGGATGTTGCCAGTATCAGTTGGGTCGGTATATTTAGTGCAATTGAGCTGTAACTCAGAACAGATCTGAGTGCAGCCATGACATGGACCTGTCTGTTGGGCAGAGATCTCCTGAGTAGATAGTATGCAACAGGTCTTTCTGGCTGCTGAATGTGCCTAGTCAAGTTCATTGCAAGTGTGTTGTGGTACTATCTGACAGGTCTGATGAATGATGATTACTGGGAACCTCCTTTGACCTACACGCACAGACCTTGGTGGTTTGTATGAACACATAGCATGATTTTCTGACAACTTTGTGAATGTGTTTCTGGTAGTAGAGATGTCTATCCACATTTGTTCATAGATCCCTTATTATCACCTCCGTATTTGGCTAAGTGTGTGGGCATGCCCAGTATGACCTTTCAGTATGTTGTTGCCTGACATTTGCTTCATTTTTTTGTGTGTGAGCATGCTTAGTATGACCTTTTTGTGTGATGCTGAATGAAATCCACTACATTTGTTGGAGTGTGTGAGCACGCCCAGTATAGACATTTATACTATATGCGTATGGAAAATCAAGTTGTATTTTTACAGCAGGCCTCACCTTTGTGTCATAGATCAACAGGGATCATGCTGTGCCTGCAGGGCTTCCATGAGACACTTTGCAGAGACTTATCAACATTTCTACATACGGGGGGGGAGCTATTCTTTGTACATTTCTACCCAGGGCCACACTTGATTGTTGCTGTGTGAGTACATACGATGAGGGGTTCACCTGACACTTATACACATTTGCTATCCCTGCACTGCTATGTATGGTACACCATTTCAGTCTGTACTGTTGCCTATCATACTGGCTTGAGGCATACTACTGTACTACACTTCTTAGCGTCCAATGCCACATATATTAGATTGCAACTTCATAGCCTACACAGCCCACATCACACCGCCTGGCCTGATGCTCTCTGTCTGCATAGGCCTGTGGGGGAGGTTACCCATATGCATCTTTAGGGGCATGTTACAGCATTTCTTTGTGTTTGCATTACTGTACAATTGTCCTGCTGTGTTTGTGCTACTGAAATGCTATCGTGGCTTAGTGGTTCAGTACTGTGACTATAGTGCACTGTATTGTGGGCTCGAGTCCTGCCACTGCTTTTTATTTTCATGCTAGGCAGACCAGACTGCTTAAGGGACAGTAAAGCTAATATGAGCATGTTTACCTGTCTTTGCTCAACTTTGCACGACTTTGCCTGACCTTGCCCAACATTGCTCAACGTTGCTCAACATTGCGCTAGTTGGCACGGGCAATTTTGTTTACATATTTTGAATATTGGTAAATGCTGCTTAGCACTGCTTTATATTGCTTAAAACATAGCAATCATGCCTCCGGTGGTGCTGCAGGGCTGCCTATGTCAGATTCACATACTACACTCCCTATACATGTTTGAAAACAGGTAGTATTGAGTTAGGCATCCCTTTTATTTTATGTGCGAGTCAGTGAGAGGTATAATTTCCAGGGTTCCTAATGAGCCAGTGTATGTGCTATGCGTTGCCTCTTTGCCAAGGCCAAGGCATACTGGGCATGCCTCCTTCTGCCTACTGGGGCAGGCTCAGGTTGTTCCTCCTCCGAGTCATGCTGTGCCTGTGCAGGCCTTGGCAATGGTGGGGGGCTATTTGGCCCTGTCCCATGCCGTTCCTGCTGCAGCTGTTTTTGCAGGATCATATTGTGTAGCATGGCACATACCATAACAATTTGGGTACATGTAGTTGGTGAGTACTGCAAGGCTCCATCAGATGTGCCCAGGCACCGGAACCATGACTTGAGCATCCCAAATACATGCTCGATTATATTTTGTGTTTGTGCGTGTGCCTCATTATGGAGTTCTTGTTCAAGTGTGTGTGCATTTCTGATGGGTGTCATCAGCCACGGCTCCAGTGCATATCCATCATCCCCCACTAGGTGACCATCAGAGATGTCCCCATTGGCAAATGTCTGGTACAGCTGCATCACATGCCAGATATGGGAGTCGTGGTAGCTTCCAGGGCAGCCAGCACATGCATTCAGTATTATGCCCTGGACATCGCACACGACCTAGCAGTTGATGGAGTGGAAGCCCTTGCGGTTGATGTAGGCCCTACCCCACTCACCGGCTGGTGCTTTGATGTGTATGTGCGTGCAGTCAATTGCACCCACTACCTCAGGGTATTCCGCTATTTGCTGGAAGAGACACATATTGCTGGCCAATACCTCACGGGAATTTGGGAAATATACATGATTACCGACATGTGCTGACATGGCATTCAGGAGCTGGTGCAGTACCCTGGATGCTGATGCTTGTGAAATCCCCATCATATCACCAGTTGGTCTCTGGAAGGTACCTGTTGCTAGTATTCTTAAGCCAACACATACCTTGGTTTCCACTGGGATGGGTTCCCCTCTGTTGGTTCTGTGTGTGAGGCATGGCCTGCACAGCTCAACAATTTGCTGCAGCAGCTCTCTGTCCACTCTATAATGCTCCACTATTTCCAGCTCATGTAGCCCCTAGTAGGTTACCCTGGGTCTGTACACTCTTCATCATCTCCTCACTGTGGGTTGCTCAGCAACATTCGCAATGGCACCACCCTCAGCATCTTGCACATGTTGCCTTATAATAGCAATGGCAGCCCCTAAAATTTTTTTGTCTCAGTTAAGCTTTTTAAGTTTTCACTTCTCTTTGTATACTGCAGTGTTACAGTGTTTCTGAGTAAAACATGGGGGAATGTTGTTTGCAGAGTTTTAAGTGCTGGGCTGGGTTAGTGTACTGCCTGTGTAATTGGCTGATTCTGATTGATTTCACCTGGCAGCTCTGCTAGTTCTCCTTGGTTAACTTCCTACTACTACTTTTCCTTCCTTTTCCCGTTCTGTTTCCACAGGGGACAGCGCCTCGCAAACAAGCACAAACACACGCACACGAGCGCACATGCACGCACACAGCCTTAAACAGGCTTACATGGGCTTAGGTGGGTGCACATCCATCACACAGGCTTACACAGTCTTACACAGGTGCACACAGGATTATACGGGTTTCCAGGCGTGCACACGCATGCACACAGTGTAAGCATCTTTGCAAGAAACTTTGGTGGTAGCCACAGCGTACGCCTTCGGTTTCTGGCTTTCAGTTCAGACAACTAGGGACATGCCTCTTCCAGTCTTCAGTAACTCACAGCAGACACATGCCACTCTGCTCCAATGGGCTTGCAGTGTTTGATGCATACCCCCCTCATGATGTCACCTATCTACTAGTCTGTTACTCCTCTAATCCTACTCTTACACTCTAGGGACATGGTTCACATAGCAGGGAAAATTGGGATTCATTATCCTTATACTCATTTGCATAGGATTGCCTATTAATGCTTGGTTACATGTCTCACACTGAGCTTCCCCCCTTAGCAACCACTACTCAGTAGCCATGTTGTCTTCAGCCTGCCATTCACTTGCATGGCAGATGTATATTTGTAATAAAACGCCTATTTTTGCCTTTTAATTTTTTTTGTTTGTTTTTTAGAGCGCCGCAAGTTTGCGAGATGCTGCGCTATGCTTAAACATCGGGGATCGGGGAAAAAATATTTAAATTTTTAAAAATGTTTGCAACACATATAAATGCCAATAGCCTTATATTTGGCCATTGGCATGCTTCCTCAACTAGATACATCCTTTATTTGGAGCTGTCATTGCTCCGTTTTGTTATTTGCAGAACGGTACTCAGTTACCGACCGAGTACATTTCTAGAAATAACACTACTCTTACTCGGACAGGTTAGTGTTTCCTGGATCGCAAATTTACCTCATTTGCATAGCTTTCAGCAGCAAATGAGGTAATTTGCATAACCTAACCCTGTCCGTGCAAGAGTCGTTTTAGGAGCTCTCTTGCACAGCCCTGTCAGCTGTTCCTGGATTGCTCGGCAGACATGTTGACTTGCTGGAGTCTTACTCTACTCTTAGACTCTGTGCAAGCCTTCATGAATCTGTCCCTATGTGTATGAAAGGAATGACCAGGTGTGGTCATTATAACCAATGCCCATTTGTGCTGAACCAAGATGTGCTACACACAGCGGGTAGCAGTAAGGGCATTTTGTTGCAGAAAGACAGTTGTGACACAAAAGAGGTTATTTATGTTGCCATTTGCCAAACATGTTTATAATTTACATTGGCAAAACAGAGAGGAAATTCCGTACAAGGATATATGAGCATCTGTATGCTATTGCTAAAGGAAACATCAATAATGCTCTTTATAAACATTCATTGGTTTGCCAAGGGTATACAAAACTCATGTTTGGCATTCTTGAAGTGATTAAATATAACCCAAGAGGTGGCTGGTGGGAATTGGATGTGGATTTGAGGAAATTTTATTGGATTGTTAAGCTTAATGCTCTAGTAGAACCAGGATTAAATGATTATTTGTCTTTATTGCCTGTATTAAAGAAAAAACTGTTAGCATTTTGAATATTTTAAATGCTTTCACAATAACAAGTTATGTATTGTTATAATTTTAATGAATATTTTTAAAAACAATACTTTTTATGTATAATGTAACATTTTCAATATTGTTCCTATTTATTCACTTATTTAATTAATTATTAGTTAATGATGTAATTATCTAATTAAGTTGTGTATAAAAAGGGTTGACTTGTAGGGGAATTTAGTTCTGATGAAGTCCTTGATAGCTAGGGGAAGAACTGGCTTAACTAATAAAACTGTGGAGGTATACAATCGTTTTGGTTTATGTGTGGAGCTTTTGGAGTGACTACTACTCGTTCGGACATCAAACAGTTTTTTATTGAGTCACAGGTATTTGGATGTCAGAATTTTTTTTGGACAAGTTGTTTGCCTGTCAGCCCCTCTTGGAGAACATTTGTGTCAGTGTGAGAGTCAATAACAGCTCCTAATTTGCAATCATCTGCAAATTTAGTCAGCCAGAGACCACTGACATTGGCCTTGACTTCTGAGAAGTAAATGCCAAAAAGGACTGGTCCAATGACTGATCCCTGAGGACTCCATTTGTGACTGGCCTCTTGTTGAGGTGGACTCTCCAATTCTAACTTCCTGGGTCCTGTCTGTAAGCCACTGGGTGACATACAATATCCTTTCTGAGCCTGTAGTGACTTGTTTTTAGGCTGTGTCCAGTTGCTGAACACCCCTACATAGTAAATAGTGACATAGCAAGTCCTAATAATAATCACATCAAAATTTATTTTCTCAGTACCAGAAGTCTTAGCAACATCCTGCCTGATCTTGGGGCTTTACTACATGTAGAACACATCCATGTGCTATGCTTTACCTAGCATTTGGTTGCAGTGTAAGTACAGCTTGCCCTCTTTACCTGAATTCATACTTATCATTCCTTCATACCTGTGTGATACTGTAGATGCACCTCCATATTTGTTATAGATAATATTACCTCTAGATAAATCCCTGCAGCCCTAATATTGAAGTCCATATTACTGTTAATAAGAATAGCTATAAAATGCATAGCCTGCTGTGAGACACCATCCTTGTTTCCAGCAGACCACAATAGAATCCAAAATGTACTTACTCAACTACCCTTATCAAAAATACCTTTACACTGCTAGATTTCAATTATCCTTCATTTAAATGGTATACTCTTATAAGATTAAGCTAGACCAAAGATTCATAGCCAAAGTTAATGGTGACTCCTTAGGTCAAGTAGTTAATCAACCCATTAGTGCCTAGAGCATTTTGTACCTGACCCTCACCACTGTTATGTCAGGCCATAAATTAGTAATCTTCTCTTTTAAAGCCAGTAACCCCACAAGTACTTTGCTTTATATAGAGAGGAAGATGATTCTAAAGAAGTGGTACTTTCTGAGATATATGTCTATCCCTCCAGCATATTCGACATGCACAATAGATTAACTCATTAACACCTATGTGAAGGTATGAAATGTCACACTTGTAGCAGCCTACACATACCTTGTATTCCAGAGCATTCCCTGTAAAATAAACTTAAAAAGCATAAGATACACAAATGTGCATATTTTGTGAACAACAAAAGGTATTAAAAACTGCACAAAAAGCAATGTTATCAGTGAGAAGTATTGTTTACAGTGATAATAGTCAGTGCATTCATAATCTGTTCCATAAATACAGTAAGATATTATAAATGCACAGAAACCCCAAATTATATTTTTCTAAACTTTCACAAACAAATTTTCATATCGTGAAAACTATACTACTTAGACATGTATTGTTAAAACATTTTGTTAACCAGACATAAGGTTTGTTTTTTTGAAAAATGACACTAAAATTGTTTGTCCTGGATGTCCTGCAGTGGAGAAATCAATCTATGTTTGCCAGTTTATATTTTCATATTTATGTTCATATTTTCATAACTAAGAGATCAACATTTTATTGAGGTGTATAGTGTTAAACACCAATGTGGGGGATAAAATAATCCAATGAAAATGTTCGTTTGTATCACACAATCATGGAAATATTGCTAATTATTTGTTAGTAATCATGAAAATAAGCAATATTTTCATGTGTACTTAATACTTCAAAAAACAAAGTAACTTACAAACTGCTGCATTACATTAGGTGAAACCTTAGATGTTGTTGAAGAAAACTGTCTTTGATATTTGCACTCTTAAGTTGCTCATCTTGAGAGATATCCAGTATTATTTGTATTGCTAATTATGTTTTCGTATTTATGTAAATATCGCAATAAATATGCACTTACAAAGGAATTTCTTGTCATGTGAAACCTTATGTCAGATTAACAAAAATGTTTTAACAGTACATGTCTAGGTTGTATAGTTTTCAAGATATGAAAACTTGTTTGTGAAAGTAAATAGTAGGTGGTAGGCAGTAAATATGAGACAATTGCCACATTGTCTCTGAATAATAATTTCAACAAATATGCCAAAAGAGACAGTTGTGAAAGTGCAAATCCATCATTCCAGGTCCTTACTAATGTGTGCTGAATGGAAGTCGCACCTATGAGATTTAGAAATGATTACTTGAGGATTCGTTTGGTAGTGTAGATAGATTGGTCTCAACAGAGCTGAATACAGCTAGGAATCAATGATCCTTTGCTTCTTCTCACTCCAGAAACAAAGAATAGCACTAATCCCAAGCTACTTCCTGAGAAGTAGCATTAACCCAGAGGCTCATGGGTTAAGTACACTTGTTACAGTCTTCTGTTGGTAGATACCCTGGATGGTACTTACAGCAGCTGGATGCAATAAAACGCCAATCTGCACAGAGGTCCTGGGAAGGTTAACAGACAAACTGCAACCATATCACTCAGTGAAGTCTCATATGCACTGCCCAGTCAAATACCTGCAGAAAATCGATGCTGTCTGCTCCTTCTTTCACCAGGAGCAACAAAGCAGCACTAATCCCAAGCTGCGTCCTAAAGAATAGTTTTCATGCTTCCCAGTGATTGGTAATCAATATGAAGGCAGGGAAACAATGCCATTATGCTGTCTTCCTCAACAGGAGCCAGTCAGAAGCACTAACCCCAAGACAGTTTCTGAAAAGCAGTTTGCAGGCTCTCCAATGATTGGTAGTCTAGTCCCAGATGTAACAGATTTTAAAAGAAAGATGGGAAACTGGATTAATACTCAGAATATTGCAGTGAGCATTATAAGTGATATGGTATAAAACAGAGGCTGACTCAAGATGCAGTAGTCCAAGGAGATCTTCTTCCCAGTTTAATCTGTGAGTGTGCAGTAAAATAAGCAAAGGAGATGAGACTGCAAGGAGCTTCCAAGATTCTTAGAGTAAGAAAATAACAATTGACTGCTCCTGCAATATAAATATTAGGAGAACTGAAAGCTGGAGAAAAGCTAAATCTCTTGTTTCCTAGTGTAGATAATGACATTTTCCTTAATAGTGCTATGTTTGTCACAGTTTAGGTCTTTATTTGCCCTGCAGTAGGCATACAGAACTGTAACAATCTTTTCCTCCACAGTAAAACTGTGTCTGGGAAAGGACAGTGTCTGATAAAGGATTACCATAAAATATCTGAAGCTTTGAAGATTTTCAAGGTTAGTACTAGATGAAGCTCTGAAATCCAGTTGGACAGAGGCTCTTCTAGCAGCAGAACCAAAACCATGTCCTTAGTATTGTTATCACTCAGGGTCAGCTTTATGTTGTCAGACAAAAAAAGATCTGGTCTACGTTTAGCTGCAGTAGGGAACACAGGGCTGTAGGTATGAACTAAAGTTGTTAATGTCTATATCTGTGTTAGCCCTGTGTTTATTGTCACATAGAAGACAATGGAACTAACGATAAACCTTTTTGGTATGTCTAAGGGTAAATTAAAATTACTGGAGAGCATTCCATTAACCTTTTTCTGCTTATGTGTCAAGTTAGATAATCTCTGAAGCACTTTTGGACCATGTCAACGTCAACAAAATCTTGTTTGTTTACTTCTTGTAGGAGAAGGTCAGATTGTAGCCACCAAAATTCTTAGCTCAAGAAATCTGTGCAAAGCCAAAAATAATGATTTTTAAATATTACTCTAATCCACTTAATAAATGTTAACAGAAACAGGTTTTATATCGGCACACATTTGTCAAACAATAAGAATGAAGATTTAACAACTGACATTAGTAACTAGAATGTTCAGGTGATTTACTACATAGTCTACAATTTTATGAGGGACAAGGTAAAAGTATGATGCAAAAATCAGTGACATTATACAAAATCAGGCATAGCTGAAAGGTATGGGTGAGATACACAGTCAGATGTTTTTTGCATAGATCATCAAAGACTACACTGGTAGTACATTTTTCCATCCCAGCAAAAATACTATCAGTCAGTGAAATAGACTGTAATGACACTGCTACGTTCTGTTATTAAATTGTGATTGAAACAGTGCCAAAGGAAAGTAGGTTAATTTAGTGGATTACCACTGAGACCACAACTGTTTCTAGAATGCTATTCTGTATTGCCATTAGGGAATACTGTGAAAAGTTAAATACCAGGGAAGAGGTGGGTAGCTTAGGGAATAAAAGGATAATACAGAGTTTAATACGGATAGTAAGGATGTAGATATAAGAACAATTTTTATAATATGAGCTACATGGACAGAAAGACAGACAGAAAGTTGTAATATGTTTTAAGGAATTAAGGATTCAGATCATTGTATCACCATGTTTATATGAAGCGACTGATCTGAATAATTTACTGCATTTTTTTATCTGAATGTGATGATCTAACAATAAATAAATAAGTCAGTAAATAAATAAATAAAAACTGAAGTGGGTCCAAAATCAGAAAGGGGTCTGGACTATGTGTATCTGTGTGTATACTTTTGGGTATAAAGATAAAAGATGTAAGCATGTTTTTATCAACACTGACAACAGATTGCAATGAGAAAATTAATAAACTTGGGTTTATAATCACTTCAAGTTTCTTGCATGCATTCCAGTATCACTTCAGCTTAACAGGAAAGGAATATAAATTTGGATAATATAGCAAGAGAAGGCTAGCTAAAATTATTATTATGTGGCAGTCCTTTTGATTTAGGCTTAAAGCAATATATGATACTACAGCAAAATTAATAAGTAAATAACTTAATAAATGAGCTACTTCCAAGTAATGGAATGGATGCTAAAAACTACAGCTATGCTTTATACACATAATAATAACTGCCATAATAATACTTATCAAAAAATATAATTTTATGGGGATTGAAAAAGGCATAGTGTGATACGGAAGCCATGTCTTGGAAGGTTTTAGCGCCATAGTAAGCCTTTCTGATTCTGATTTTGCTCTATAACTCAGGTTTTCTTCTTACAGATACCTTAACACAGAAAGTGGTCCCATACACAAAGCCACATGCTGTTGCAGCAGATGTGGGAATGTTTAATGTTAAATACCCATGTGCTTACCCCCAGAAATGAACATGGGTCTCAAAATACTCCCTCAAGCGAGTCAGGTAATCAATATACTGAATATAATTTTGTAGTAGGAGGAAGGAAAAAGTTAACATCGTCAAAAGACAGTAGTCACCTATTCACTCCTGTGGGAGTACTCACAATGCAGGTAAGTCCAGGGAAGATGAGGGATGGGGGAATGCCAGTATGTACATGTGTGTGGACAGAGCTAGATCATGGTAAAATGAAGATATAGGCAAGGTAATGCACCAGTCCCCTGCCCTGCAGTCATTCCAGTGCCCCACAAATTGCCTTTCTCCCCTCAAACATCATAAACATTTTTAAAATATTTCAGCATGCATGCTATTTTCCTCTTTACTTTTGCAATGATTATACAGAGATTTGGATTTGATGTTAAAGTTTTATTTCAAATTTCATATCACAAGCACTGATGGTTATTTGCTAAACAAAACAAAACAAAACAGTCTCATATGAAAAATATACTTAGCATAAGTGACTGTAAATCTCTCTTCCTTGAACCTGACATTCATTGAGCATGAATCTGTCCAGTGGTTGATTAAGTGTGCCTTGGGCTCCGGGCTATTTTCAGACTATGGGTCCTCAATTCATTTAACTAATATATTTTTGCAGTATCTTTTTCACAGCCTCCAGCAATTGCAAATGGGTTGACATCTGTCAAGTTATATAGTCCACATCATTTAAAGTGGTGATTAGAACCATCTGATCTTTAGCATCCATTGGTTGCATATTACTGTGATACAGTCTTCTCTACAAGATCTGACTGTAAAGGATTCCAGCATTTAGTTAAAAAGCATTAATCTAGTAGTTACTGCATAGGACTAAAGTTCTAACTTGTTAATGAACTGTTGCTTACGGCATAGGAGCATGGTTTTAATCTTTCCACCTTCATTTACCTACTGAAAGACATTGAGCAAGTCGTTTAACCAGACAGTGCTTTTGAGCAATTTGGAATTTGGGCTAGGCTCCTTAATGGTCTTCAGTACTGCATGCCCGATAACTATGACCCTGATGTCATTGTTTGCTAGCCACACCCTGCTGCATAGCTGATCTAGTTCAGGAAATACTATGACAATATCACCAGCATACCAATTTTTTTTAATGTAACCTAGGCAATTAATTCTTTAAGTGTATCAGGCAATGCATTTGTAGATGAATATCTGAAATTCAAAATTGTTTGTAAGCAGCAATCTGCAATAGTAATACTATGTAGTAATATGTTTTACCAACATTTTTTAAAGTTACAAATAGTAAAAAACATGAAATTGTTTCTACCTTACATACTGCAACCACCATGGCAGACACCCATGTATGCGCATATCTCTCTATGTACTGCATATCTCTGCAATAGTAATACTATTGCAGTATGTAAGGTAGAAACAATTTAATGTTTTTTACTATTTGTAACTTTAAAAAATGTTGCTAAAACATATTACTAATCAGTTTCATACTTATGTAATTCTATTGTGGTTTTTTGCCACTGTTTTTTTGTAGACTCTATGTATAATAATTTTTTTTTCTCGGAGCTTTTCTCCTCGGGACTCTACTGAAAATGGACATATATCCTGTTAGACTAGCCTGCTCAACAAATGTAAAATAAATAAAATAAATAAATACATAAATAAATAAATAGTTTTCTTTAACGCAGAATTGTTAAAATAATTTCTACTTTTGCAGAGATTGTACATTTTGACTTGACATCCATTATCAGGTGGTTAATGTTACCTATGACCTCATAAATACTGCTCTATTTAAACTGTGCTATGCATGGATGTTTCTTATGGTTTGACACAAACATTTTATAAGCAATTTCATGTTCATCTAAAGCCATCTTAAAAGTACATGTAATTTACCATAAAAGTACATGCAATTTA
Source organism: Protopterus annectens (assembly GCF_019279795.1). NCBI lineage: Eukaryota > Metazoa > Chordata > Ceratodontiformes > Protopteridae > Protopterus > Protopterus annectens. Next base: position 1,899,826,733 of record NC_056728.1, read on the forward strand.
TTTTTTCATAACAATTAGTGATATACACAGTCAACAAAGTGGCAATAACTGTTGGTGGGGTCAGCGACTCCATGTGGATAAGGTATGATCTTATTGTGTGTGTGTGTGTGTGTGTGTGTGTGTGTGTGTGTGTGTGTGTGTGTGTGTGTGTGTGTGTGTGTGTCTGTCTGTGTGTATGTGTGTGTGTGTGTATGTCAATTAAGCTGGAATATTTTGGCAACTTTATCTTTGCATGAAAACATTTTGAAATATGTGGCTCTGGTTATTATTGTATTTTATTTACTTATTTTTGACACAGTCATCTGAGAAGTGTGCAGTCAACAGTGTCACTACACTTGCTTGTTTGGACTATGTGGATAAAAATGATTGAGCCTGCTGAGCTGAAAAAGTTAAAAATTCATTAGCCTGTCTTTGCAGGGCTAGTGTGTATTATGTAAAGCAAATGAGAATACATTACTGTGGCCATTTTATCACAATCATTCATGGGATATGTACTTACTCAATAAAGTGGCTGTATCTGCTGAGTATAGATATCAATGGAATATGATGACAGCAGTCTGAGTAACTTTTTATGACTAGAATATTCCAAAATGGGAACTTGTGTCATTATTGGTTCATACATTTTCTTTCACTGCTTACTAGAAAACATTTTTCAAAACTACATATTTAAAACACACTCTAAAATGTTGCTGTATTAAGCAAGAAATGTGTTTTAAAATAACCAAGAAGGTGAATCAAAGAACACATACATTTATGAATAGTGTTAAAAATGTGTGCATGGGGGCCATGGTTGGAAAACAGCCTGGTGACTAAGGTACATTTAATCCAGTTCTCCACTGGCCAGATACATTTCTCAGTGAAACTACATTTTTAATGAATGTGAGTTACAAGGGAAGAGAAGTTTACAGTTACTAATGATAATTTTTTTTTCAATATGACTGTTTTGTTCAGCAAATGGCTATCAGTGAAATTTGAAATAAAAGTTTTAAATTAAATCCATATCTCTGTAATCATTGTAAAAGTAAACAAGAAATAGTATGCACACTGACAGGATATAATGGTGTTTATGGCAATTCAGGAGAGAGAAAAGTAATGAGACACTGGAGTGGTTATGGGTGGGGTTGGGGTTCAACCCTTCTTAGGTCCCCATTAGACCATGATACAGATCTGTTCATGCTGTCCAGTTTATCTTAATCAAAATAATAATCAGACTGTAAACATTAGGGAAGCCAAGGTTAATCTCCAAATAGCATGGATAATAGAATTATTCTCTTTACTAAAAAGTGACTTACTCAAGGACAGGGCATGCATGCGCATACATGGGTGTCTGTCATGGTGGTTGCAGTATATAAGGCAGATGACAATAACTTTGCATGCACATGGTCATGAGTGTCTGTGTTGGAACATGCATGTGGGTGAATGGTGAGTGTTTCTGTGAGTGTGACTGAGTGTAGGCGGTCATGTGTGTGGATAAGTGCGTGCGCATGTGTGTGTGCATGTGTGTGTGTGTGTGTGTGTGTGTGTGTGTGTGTGTGTGTGTGTTTGTGTGTGTGTTTGTGTGTGTCCACCTGAATGACTGTTTGCACGCATGCATATGTGTATGTGCATTAGATAATGCAATGCATGGGCTGCTAGAGAGAATACAAGCATGGTCAGGTATGTCAGCACAGTGGTAATTTCAGAGACATGGTAGTGAATCGCTAATGAGATATTTCTCAGTGTGGCTTTGCTATGTGAATATGAATTTCTCTCTGCCATGTAAACTTCTTGGGCCATATTGGCAACTAACATAAACAGAGAAAAATTCTCTGAATCCTGTGATTGGAGAGTTGTGTATGGATAACAAAGAAGTCATAATTATTTGTGTATACCTTAAGAATTTTCTGATAAACCTTATATAAGAATCATTGTAGTACTGAAGTTTTTTCATTTTCATCTGTTCATATTTGGTAAAAAATGCAAAGTCAGAATGTTGAGATTTTTTTATGTTACAGTCCACTTTTTGTTTTACTTATCCATCTATGTCTAAAAAATGTGTTTTTGTAAAGAAAATGTTGCTTTAATATATAAAACAAAAGTGCCTACTTTTAAAAGTGCATGTTTCTGTTGCCCCTCCACTTCCCATGCTAGGATAAGGTAAGGTACATGCTGAGTTGACTGTCAGAGTTGTAACACTGCTCTGCGTATGTAGGCAAGAAAGCATAACACACCTTGTGTCATAAATATCACAACCTAATAAGACTGCTATCCTGAAGATTTTCTCATATAGTATTTATGATTCGTGTACCCTGAAATGATTACATAACCTCAAAGGGGAAAACGGAGAAACAAAATGCAGTGTTGTATTTTTATTACAGCAAGAAAAAAAAATTCTACTGCCTTGACAGTTCATCATCTATGAAGCATAATCATGTACTAAATGAACGATGTGCATTTATTGCTTAATCACTTAAAAATTATAACCACAAGGTATCAGCTATGTAATAATCCCATTCTTTTTTGTTATTTTAAAAAGCATTTTTTCCTGTGGTAAATGCATGTAATTGTTCTACCTTTAAAAGAAACCTCCAGTGTAATATCCTTTTAAGGTCTACTGGGTATGAGACATCAACATTAAAAATTAGTGTCTACTTTTATTTGAAAAGTATATTGTTGTCATTGTTATTCATCTATAGTTTATCTAACACATCATAACTGATTCCTTCAAGCAGTAAGCAAGGTTTGTGTTGATATTTAGAATGTACTAAAGCTAGAATGCTCTGATATTCTAATATCCTGAAGGTGCTGTTCTGTATGAGCTTGAGCATGCATTCATTTAGTCCACCAGAACATCTTTAAGATGTACATAAAATAAGGTACATGACCCTTTCAGAGTTACATTTATAGAAATACTGTCAGACTGTGTGCACCATCCAGATTTTAATACATGCTCAGGGGCATTTTCAGGCATTAGCCGGAGGTGTTCATTACCATTACACCAATTAAATCTGCAGCATGTACATAGCGAAATATTTTAACTACACTCATAAAATATGCATCTCCTTCTGTGTCTTACTGACTAATTGCTGCAGTTTACATAACAGGTGAAACATTTATTTTGCTCTACTGCAGATCTGAAACATGCTTAAAGTAGTTAGAAACAAACTAAATGCACCATTTTGTTTATTAAAATGATGCAGCATTTCTTACCATTAACAAAAGGAATATATTATATGAATATATCAATCAAACTCTCTATCTCTCTTCATATATATATATATATATATATATATATATATATATATTAAATGTAAATATATAATCTATATCTATAGCTCTCTCTCTCTCTCTCTCTCTATATATATATATATATATATATATATATAGATAGATATATAGATATAGATGACTTACCATAAAAATGATGATTGCACATAGTCAAATGTGCATATCATCAACAAATTTATGTGAAGTCCATTGATACTTTTGACTTTTTAGAATGCAGAAAAAAAAAAAACAAATGTCGACATTTCCAACAGCTCCATTCCTAAAAACAAGTGTTAACATAGGCCAAAAAAGGGAGAAGATTTTATGGTTCATAATGTCAGTGTTCGAATTTTTCAGCAGTCAGAGTTTGAGGTTCGCATAAGTGGTGTCGACGATGTTCAATCAACATTCTGATGGTAAACCGAGATATATATATATATATATATATATATATATATATATATATATATATATATATATATATATTTATATGTGTGTGTGTGTGTGTGTGTGTGCGTGCGTGTGTGTGTGTGCGTGTGTGTGTGTGCATGTGTGTGTGTGTGTGTGTGTGTGTGTGTGTGTGTGTGTGTGTGTGTGTGTGTGTGTGTGTGTGTGCGTGCGTGTGTGTGTGTGTGTGTGTGTGTGTATGTATGTATGTATGTATGTATTAGAGGTGCAAGGGCTAGCCACTTGGCAATGTAAACATTGGATCTAGGTGATTTTGTCACATGAATAATGTTTATGTGATATCCTAACACTATTTAAAACTGAGAAAAATGGGATAATGGTGATTATATATATATATATATATATATATATATATATATATATATATATATATATATATATACACTGTATATATAATTTTAATACTTTACTGATACCCGCGGTAGTGGTGCTGCGGTAGCATTTGTCGCCTCACAGCAAGACGTTGTCACGTTCGATTCTCAGCTAGAGCGTCTTCTGTGTGGAGGCATGCGTGAATGGGCGTGCCTTTGTTGAAGTTTGTGCGTAAGGGCTGGTAACTCGGCACGTAAAAAATCCACTACCAAACATTAGTGGACCGGTGTTCTGCTGTGGCGACCCCTAACCGGGATAAGCCGAAAGACACAACAACAATTTTACTGATATTCATAACATCAGTAGCAAAAAATCAAAACACAGAAAATAAAAAAAAAAAAAGCAAACATAAAATAAACCAATGTTTTTTGCAGAGAGGCTTTCTACTTTCCACTGCATAGCAACCCCACCAAGCAAATGCTGGCATTCATTTAGCTAAAACAATGTCAGTACAAATTTTGTCAGCCTTATCACTGCCAAGCCAACACTGTTTACCTTCAGAGCATGGCAAGCAACATTGTTAATTAGATATGCATGCATCCAAACCAGAATGCACATTTGGAGCACAGGCTCATGACTAGATCATTACAAGCTACCTCATGGACATTTGTAAATACAGGAAATAAACAATGAGATTGTTCATGAGAACTCTCAGTAGTCAATGTAAGTGAGCATAAACATTTGTTTGATGCTGAAGTAACAACTGTAGCAAATGCATGCATAATTGTGTATACAATGGATGGGAAATCAATACAGATGCTGAGACTGAAGTTGGCCTTACTTACAGAAGTCACGAAGAAGGTTAAAGTTAAAGTGTAAAGTGAGCTATGTAACAAAGCAGTATATGGAAAGGTAAATAATATAGCAATTTTTAAGACAGTGAAGTATATGCAAGAAATATAGAATACAATATTACTACTATTCTGGAGTTAACAAGGTGGCACAGGCCCACACAATGGTATAGGCATTGCACACACACAGGCACAACAGTCACTCTGCTACAATGGATATGCATACACAGACACGCACTCACTCAGTCAACAGTATTGAGATTACAACCCCTACCTATCTAGTTGTATGTAGTATAGTGCTAGGTCCTTAATGCATATGCCATGGAGCTGATATGCTTGGGGCATACCTCTCAACCTGTTAGAACAATACATGTGGACAACACCTTCAATAATAGGGTGATACATGCCCAAAAACAGGGACAGGTATTACATATTGCTCTTACAAATGTAGATAACTGATAATGGAACCAGTTTCATGTTACCATTACTTTTGTGAAGGGTATGAAGTTTGAGACTCAGATGGCTGTCATTATTGTCTGACTTCAGCTCTTAATGCTTTGCCAATGATTGGCCAGGAAACCATACTTTTATGACACACAGACAAAATATATGAGGTAATCATCTGGACATTCTGCAAAATTGTATACAGTTGAGAGGTATGGCTGGCAGAGTGCAAAACATTGCATCTAAGATTGATGACATCAACAGGCTCTGTCAATTAATGCAATGGGAGGAGTCAGCAGGGCAGAACAGGCCTCGCACACACACACACACACACACACACACACACACACACACACACACACACACACACACACACACACACACTACCTATCTAGTTTATTGCACTATAGTGCTATGTATTTATCACTTATGCCATGGAGCTTATATGTCTGCAAAGTGTCCAATGCTGTATCTAAAGTGAATGACATCAGCAGGTTCTATAAGATAGGACAATGGGTGGTTTACAGAGTGAAACCAGCCTCAAAATGGTTTAACCTACTATAGTGCAACGTATTTTTCACATGCGCCATGGAGCTTATATGCCTGAGATCCAATGCTGTATCTAAGGTGGATGACATCAACAGGCCCCGTCAATTAATGTAAGGGGGGTGCCATTAGGGTGGAACAGGCCTCAAAGCATACACACAGTTGTCAGTCTTGAGATTAGAACACCAACTTATCTAGTTTATTGTGCTATAGTGTTAAATATTTATCACGTGTGCCATGGAGTTTATATGTCTAGAAGGCGTCCAATGCTGTATCTTAGGTGGATGACATCAAGAAGCCCTGTAAAGTAGGGAAATGGGTGGTTTACAGGGTGGAACAGGTGGCCTCAACATGGTTTAATGTACAAGCACACATAGGGACACGCACAGTTGGCTGCATTTAGAACCCCTATCTATCTAGTTGTATGTATTATAGTGCTACGTACTTATCGCATGTGCCACAGAGCTTATATGGCTGAGGAATGTCCAGCAGTACTTCTAAGGTGAATGACATCAGCAGGCCTTGTAAAGTAGGGCAGTGGGGATTTACTGGGTGTAACAGGCCTCAAACTGGTTTAACCTACAAGTACACACACACACACACACACACACACACACACACACACACACACACACAGATACCAGTGCTGAGATTAGAAGTCCTACCTACCTAGTTGTATGCACTACAGTGCTACACACTTATAGCATATGCCACAGAGCTTATATGGCTGAAGAGTGTCCAACATTGCTTCTCACGTACAGGCCCAGCACAGTAGTGAATTGGTGGGATAACAGAGTGGAACAGGCCCTAAAATGTACTGTCATTGCACACACATAGGCAGCAAATACAAGCAGCCACAAGCGGATATCCATAAACACACACACACACACACACACACACACACACACACACACACACACACACACACACACACACACACACACACAGACTGACTTGCCATTGTTGGGATTAAAACCACTATCTATCTAATTATGTACACTATAATGCTACACACTTATCGTTTGCACCACAGGGATCATTCATGCGAAGAGTGTCTGACACTGCTGTTGGGGTGGATGGCATCAGTAGCTCCTGACAGGTAGGCCACCGTTATGGATGACACTAGTATCAGAGCCATAAAATGGGTGACCATTACACAGACATATGCCTGTTGGGCATGTGTATTTTGATGTAAATGTAATAGATACAGAAACACACACACACAAGGCAGTTGATGTGAGATTGCCACCACTACCTCACTACTAACATACAATAAAGCTCACCTTCATACTTGCACATGCCACTGGTTATAACTATTGTGCAAATGGCTGCAGCAGTACTTCACTGTATGCCTTTCAGGGTCTCTCTCTCTCTCTCTCTCTCTCTATATATATATATATATATATATATATATATATATATATATATCCTTCTCTCTCTCTCTCTCTCTGTCTCTATCTGTCTCTGTTTGTTTTTCTCTCTTGCCCCCTGTGTCTGATTGTCTATAATTGTTATATTTGTATCTTCTTCTTCTTCTTTTGGCTTTTCCTGGTTAGGGGTCGCCACAGCGGATCACCTGTCCGCTCATGACTGGCAGTGGAGTTTTACGGTGTCGAGTAGCCAGCCTGGTGCCCAACCTTCCACAGAAGGCACACACACACACACACACACACACACACACACACACACACACACACACACACACACACACACACACACACACACACACACACGCACTCACACCTAGGGCCAATTTAGAGTGTCCAATCCACCTACAGCATGTCTTTGAGATGTGGGAGGAAACCGGAGTACCTGGAAGAAACCCATGCAACCACACAGGCTCCACACAGAAGGTATCCCACCCGAGAATCGAACTGGAGAACCTCTTGCTGTGAGGCGGCAATGCTAACTGCTGCACCACTGTGTTATATTTGTATATGTTACCTATATATGTACATGTGTATCACACTCATCAGATGCAGATATATGTTATATGTGCCACATACAGATATATGAGGGTAATCCTGTCTGATATGAGTGGTGAGAGACAGTTAAGGTGTACATAGCTGTGTGTATGCAAAGGTATACAGTATATGGACAACACAGTTCTATAGTCAGATTTGTGTTTAGACATGGACTGTAATTTTTTAAGTGTAGCAGCATGCCAGTATGACCTTTAGTAATAACAGTAGGACTCCAGTCTAGAGCTACCTGTACTCTTGTCTAGGATTTTGTGTGCTACAGACGATTGGCTGATGGACCTGTGTAAACAGTCCAGCACCTCAGTGATATACTGGCTGAGGGATCTCCTGGCTGTGTGCTATTAACTGAGTTATATCCTGGTGTGGGTACAGAGTGCATTGGATTGAGCAGAGTTTTCCATAATATGTGTGGTATATTCTACATAGCACTGTGATTTCCTGGTATGCGAGCGGCAGATCAGTATAGAGTAATGTGAGGGAACACTTACAGACATTTGTTTACTGACTCCATATACTGCAGGGAACTATTTTACAGCAGAAATTTTTCTAGTGTGCACATTCTATGTTTGTCTGGTCAGTGGTTCCCATTCCCCTTATATGTATCTCTTTGTCCTTCTGTAGTCCAGTCACAGCCTTTGTCGACAGTTGCTGCTGTTATGTATTTGTAGTTATGGTGTGAGTGTGGTAGAAGTCATAACATCACAAGCAGAGTTACAGGCTTCACACCACTGACTGTAACTGTTTAGCAGGTTGTCCATCATTGTGCCCCATACATCTGCTGTGGTCCTCAGACATTTGTGTTGCACTGTTATTATAAGGCTACATGTTGGCCATAGTTCTCACACTCTTACAGACAGACATCTGGAGAGGCCCATATATAACAGTCAGACACAGGCCCAGACATTGGGACAGGGTCTTAATATTGCTCTTCCAAGCGTAGACACTTGGTAGAGGGGTTTTGTATTAGCTTGCATTTTCTTATGGGTATGACATCTGCATCTCAACTGTCTGTCGTTGATGTTTTCACATCAACCTTTATTGGTTTGCAAAGAGTTTACCTGACAAATGCAATGTTATGAGAAGCCGAACAGATATATGAGGCATACGTGTGGAAATTCTGCGACGCCCAGTCATTCCAGGGGTATGGATGGTGCCCACTGACTTGTTGTCAGTACTGACACAGTAACATGGTAGCCTTTATATTCTGGCTCTAGACTTGTCACAACCTGCTGTTCTACTAGGCACTGTGTGGGTTACTCAGAGCTGTGTACTGTCCATATGTGTGGCCCCCTGTCGCTCTATTGTCCTGCTTTCCTGCAGTAATAAATATTGACTTCTGGACAGTGTGTACAACTCCTACTGTAGGTATAGCTGACATGCAAAATAGCTAGCATAGCCAGTCCTGGACCATGGACACTGTCAGTCACAGTACTTCTCTTATACCACCAAGCCACAACAGCCACCGGTAAGGGCTGTCTACTTCCTGACACTATTAACCACAAACAAGCATAGCACATTTACCCCCGCATATTGTAGAAATGGAACAAGTTATCAAGCTGATTGTGACAGCCCTGGCAATGTGTGGTCTGCTGCTATTAACTTGCAAACATGAATGTTACTGCAGTTCTATGTGAACACGGGTGCGTTGGGGGATGGGGGCATACCACTCAACTGTACACATTTTCACAGACTGTCCAGATGTTTGCCTCATATTTTGGTCCATTTTTCAGAAAATTGTGGTTGTGTTGAAAATAAATGTCAAATCATTAAAGACTTGAAGTTAGAAAGTAATGACAGACATTTGAGTTTCAGACTTCTTGCCCTTTAGAGAATTCATGCTTCTGCAACACCTCTTATTCTATCCACTTTTTATGTATGTAAGAGCAATATTTAAGACTTGCCCCTGTTTTTAGGCCTTTACCCACATTTCTTTATGGCTTTGTACAGATTTCTTGCTGTAAAAGGTTTAGAGGTATGTATGGCACGCCAACATTGACATCCATCCATTTGTCCTATGACCCAACTGTTTGTAAATCCCTCACATAGTGCAGTGGATTTTGCTGGCTTGGGGCCTACTGCATATTATGAGAGAGAGTTCCTCTTGTCCCACATAGCTGTCTGTTGTCTGCTGCTATCCTGGTAACCCAGTCCATTCCCATGCATGCATACATACAGCAATACCATACATATGCTACCACAGTTTACCACCCCATTCATTTATAGTTAATAAGAATGACTTACCTTGTGCCAGCAGCAGTTGAGAGGGCAGTGCATCAGGGCTGACTCTGTCAGATGCATGCAGTACATGGACTATACATGGTAAGGTAGAGGTAGTGTGATGTGGCTGGCATCCATTTTAATGTGTGTATGTGAGTCATAGTGAGGTGTCAGTCCCTGGGTCCCTAGAGTGTCAGTGTATCTGCTATGCATTGCGTCTTTGCCAAGGCCAGGGCATACTGGGCACACCTACTTCTGCCTACAGGGACAGACTCAGGGGGCTCTTCTTCCGAGTCCCCCTTTGTCTGTGGGGACCGTGGCAATGGTAGGGGCCTGTGTGTCCCTTCCCTGTAATGTTCCTGCTGCAGATGTTTCTGCAGGGTCATATTGTGTAGCATGGCAGATACTATGAACATGTGTGCACATGTGGCTGGAGACTACTTTAGGGTTCCACCAGATATGTGAAGGCAGTGGAACCCTGCCTTGAGCAGCCCAAACACATGCTCTATGATGTTCCTAGTTTGTAGTGTGCCTCATTATGATATTCTTAAATTGGTGTGTGTGTGTGTGTGTGTGTGTGTGTGTGTGTGTGTGTGTGTGTGTGTGTGTGTGTGTGTGCGCGTGTGTGTGTGTGCATTTCTGATGGGTGTCATCATCCACGGTTCCAGTGCATAACCAGCATCCCCCACTAGTTGGCCATACAGGATGCCCCCCCTGGCAAATGCCCGGTACAGCTGTGATGCGTGCCAGATGTGGGAGCTGTGATAACTGCCAGGGCTGCCAGCACACACATTGATGATAATTCCCTGGCATTGCACATGACCTGGCAGTTGATGGAGTGATACCCCTTGCGGTTGATGTAGACTCTACCCTCCTCACCAAGTGGTGCTTCGATGTGCACATGAGTGCAGTCTATGGCATCCAGTACCTCTGGGTAGTGAGCTACATTGAGAAAGAGACTCATAGTGCTGGTCCTCTTCTCAAGGGTGTTGGGGAAATAAATGTGCTCACTGGCATGTGTTAGCATGACATCCAGGAACTGGTGGAGTACCCTGGATGCGGATGCCTGTGAGATCCACGTGATGTCCTCAGTAGGTCTTTGGAAAATACCAGGAGCTATTATTCTTAAGAATACACATACCTTTGTTTCCACTGGGATGTGTTCCCCTCTGTTGCCTCTGGGTATGAGTTGAGCCAGCAGAGTTCAGTGAGTTGCTGTACTATGTCCCTGTCCTCCCTGTAGCACTCTACTATCTACAGCTCATGCAGCCCCTGAAAGGTTATCCTGGGCCTGTACACTCTTCTCCTCCTCAGTCTGGGCCTATTGTCAGCATCATCATCATCACTGACCCCAGCCTAGTGCATACAGATGTAGCAGAGCAGCAGCAGCCCCTATCATTTTGTCTGTTAAAATTCCCAAATGTGTACTCCAATGGTGCAGAGTATGTGGGAAAAATCAGATTGAAGGGTGTATACATACTTTATACTGGTGTGCTGCAGATGCAGTCTGTGTGATTGGCAAGGTATGATACATTCCACCTACCAGCTATCGTATTAAGTGTTTTGAAAGGGCCAGTGTCAATGGAATAGGGCTTATCAGTCATTTATTCTTGATTGGCTTTCCCAGGCTATTTCACCTTTTTTTTCCATTTCTTCCACTGCAAAGCCCATGGAGCTAGTGTAAACATTACTGAGCAGAAAGAGCCCTTTCCTCTACATGATTATGCTTAGATTTTCTTTAACTATCTAAAACATGTGCCATGGGCTAAGCACAGCTTAGCAGCCTCAGACACCCCCCTGCTTAGCTGTGCTTATATGAACACAAACAGGTGCAGCTAAGCTCCAATCTGCTTATGCATACTGTGACACACACCCCTTTTCATGTCAGCTGTCTCTTCTTCCTACACTACCATGGTTCTAGCCCTTACACAGTACCTGCGGATACAGTGGCTCATTTTGCTATGCAATAAACTTGGCTCATTTACATACACCTAATTGCGTATACACTGGATACTGCACTGCATCAGGGCATATGTCCTTAGCAACCACTATAACCTGCCATTGTATGACTCTGCATGCTGGCCACTATAATGCAATATCTTCTCATAGCTGTAAATGTCATATTTTACACTTTTTATTATTATTTTCTTTTTTTTTTTTTTTTTTTTGCAAAATAGCATGTTTGCGCATCACTGGGCGCTGCTTAAATGTGGCATATGTATTAAAAAAAGGTTCATTTTTTATATATTGCATTACTTTTTTAAATCACTGGCCATAGTTCTGGCCAATTGAATGCCTACTGGACATTATACCACCTTTTATTTGGGCTGTTACAGCCCCTGTTTAATTTCTATACTCTGGTACACGGTTTATAACCGCATACATTTTGGAGGCTTACATGGCATCTACATGGGTGCCTTTATGCTTGAAGAATCACAAAATCACCTCATTTGCAAGGTTTGCACCAGCAGATGAGGTGATTTGCATTCAGTGATCACCTCTGTGTACGCATGGTGCAAGGAAGTTCGTGTACGCCCCGAGTCTTGTTTCCTGGATCGCTCGGTGGCCACGTTCCATGTTCAAACCTTACCACTATTCCAACATGGAGAATTGCTCCATATAGGGTTTATTGAATTACCCCCACTGTCATTTATACAAACATTTAATATGTCTTTACTACCATGTTTTGCTAATACTGTATATTTTACTTAACGATATAGATGATTCTTTCACAAGAAGTGTATCTTCAGCAAAGAACAAAATCTCACATATTTTGTCTCATTCTCAGAATGTATCTTTTCTATTCTTATCCATTTTTGTAACTAAGAAAAAGAATCCTAGACTTCTTTATTTAGCACAATCAACTTTTGACTGCTGCATCTTAGGGGGTAGCTGATATTTTGAAATAGGTTTATAGTAATGGAACATCACTTCCACACAAACATACATACACACATATAAATGTGTCCGAGTGTGCATGCAAACATCCCCCCATACACACACTTTCACATGCGTAATCTGAAATCATTCAAATCCTAACACCACACGCACACATGCACACACACACACACACACACACACACACACACACACACACACACACACACGCACACACACGCGCACACACGCGCACACGCACACATAACTGGACAACAGTTTTCCATTTCTAAGTGGAGTAAACCTCCTTTACTGAGTCATGTTAAAAAATCTTCTTGCCAAACCACCTGACAACTGATATACTTACATGAACTGGCATCTTTTCATTTTTTGTCCTTTTTGCTGATGAGTATATTCTTAACTAAACTGCTAAAACTGTCCTTTCAGATACCATATAAAGGACATACATTGAAAAATCATGTACCTGTATGGATTTGTTAATTTATAAATAAAATACAGTTCAGACATAATTAAAATATTTTACTGAAACTGCATACATTAGTTCAGTTCACAAAAAAAATACAGTTCAGTAGTGTTTAAATATTTTACCAGAGGCATAATTTAAGTACTCATGCTGTGTTTTGAATAATTAGAACTTATTCTCTGCATTGTACGAATACTAAAGAATTTCTTGTTATCCACATGCATTCATTATACAGATACTCCAAGGGCTCTTCTAAACTTTGACTATTTCAGCAGTGATGGAAGTTAAAAATAATACTAAAAATTACTTTTGAAATCAGTTTTATTTTATGCAGACTATTATTTTTTGTACTACATACATAATCTAAACAAAGAAGTCAAATTCTAATAGTATTACACACTATTAACTTTACTGAGAGAGTTTAAATAATTCAAAGCATAGTTGTATTCTTTGATTTTGTTTCATGTCATTTTAAAAGAAAACATAGGCGAATGCTAAATTTGTCAGGTTTGGCTGTGAAGAAAGGTACATTTATTGTGATAACTTCATATTTATGCACATCATGTTCATTTCTGTTTCCTTTTGTAACAGAAAGTTCTCTTACCTGTGAGATGGCCTGAAATTAACTAACACAAATTCTGAATTATAAGAGGGGTACATACAAAAGGGAAAAAGGGATGCTAAATTAATGTAGGTATTGTAAAGCAATAATAACTGTTCAAAGCAATTGATTCAAGGTCACATTGAATGGAACAAGTCTTTGTAAATAATTTCACTTACTGCAATATGGAACAAATTTCAGCATGCTTATATTAATATATTGTTGTAACTTACCTCTATTCACACCGTATAACATGTTTAAAAGACTGCTGTAAATACAGCTCTCCACAGCTGTAGACTGTATGTTAAAATCCACACTTTTGCATAGTACTGTGTAATGAGATGTTAAACAGGACAGATATGCCATGAATACACAATTAGCCTACATGATACACATGTTGTTTTTGCTTTCTAGCATACTGCAGATTGGGAGACGACTCAGATACACACAATGTTCGGGATGGTATACATTTTAGCACACCACAACATATTGCTATGGGTTGTGGATAGTGCAAAAACCACCACAAAAAGCATGGAAGGCCTACAGGACCCCATGCAAGTGTATGCTATCAGAGGTTTTAGTGTAGTAATGAAAATACATTATTTTTTTCATTTCTTAACTCGGTTCAGAAATATATAAAGTTGGCTCACTAAATATCAAAACCACAACTTCAGCTTTCATTGACAAAAATATGTTCAAATCACAGTCTGAGATGTACATATATTAAAAAATTTAGTCTAGAGCAAATTAAATCTTTCTCTTGAGCTATTCCACATCTCCTCCAGTTTTCTTCATTTTTCTTCCCTTACTTTGCCCCCAACCTTTTGTTTCACATAGTTTTTCGGGTTCCCTTCGCCCCATTTCATGCATCCCATTTCTTTAAGTGCTTCTTCATTCATGCCCTTTAGTAAGCTTTTCAATGTCTTTGTCTCCTGTACACTCTTTTGCTTAACCTCTTTTTCATCTGTTTCTGTCCAGTGGATGGTGTTACATGTCATTGGATACGATAGGATAAGTGGGCGCCCCAAGACCCCTCTTTTCCTATTCTTTCTTGTTTTTACCTTGCTCACTCTTTTCTCTTACACTTACTGACTAAGGTCTGAAGAAGCTATGATTCCATAGGAAAAGCGCTTACCTGTTTGTATATGCATTCCACATGGATTTATTTTACCTTATGCCTGCCATTTGCTACCTACTTTATCTTTGGATACTTTGAATTGTGACTGCTGTGATTCCACAAGTGTGCTTTTTTCTCTGCACTTAGTTTTTGTTCCTGGCTACTAGTGTGTTTATTCTGCTGGTGAAAATTGTTTTGTGCTTTATTTTGTTTTTCCAACAAAGAGCTGTAAATATTTGGGGAACTCCACCTTTTTTATCTCACCTATCCCCCATTCTCCTTCCCTTTTTCTAATCTTAATAAAACTGTCTTTTTGTTGTTTCACCTGAGTCCTGCTACTTCCTTAAACTTTTCTAATGTCTCTCTTATAGTTCCCATTGCTGCAGCTACATCCTCTGACATTAGTATGCAGTCATCTGCATATAATAAAAGTGAGATTTTATCTCCTCCTCTTCTTAATACATTTCTAAACTGTGTCTGATTTCTACTGTGAGGTCCTCAATTACAACTATGAACAGGTCTGGGGATGGTGGTGACCCCTGTCTGGCCCCCCTTGCTATCCTTGTCTCTTCAGATACTCCTCCATTTATGAGTACTTTAAATTCTGGGTCTTATTATGTAGCCTGTATCAAATGCATAAACTTTTCTCCTACTTATCTTTTTTGCAGTGTTTTCTGTAGGAATTCCCTCCACAATATATCAAAGGCCTTCTACAGGTCAAAGAGCACAATCACACTTTTCCCTTCTTGTTTCTTTTCCTCTCTGTGCATAAATTTCAGTAGGTCCTATCAGTTTTTTTTCTGCCCTCCTTCTCTTTATAAAGCTATTTTGTCCTGCTTATATTATTTTTAGCAGTATTTAATCCTGTCTTCCTGCCAATACCTTTGTAAAAATCTCAATATGTACATTAATCAAACAGGCCTATAATATCCCACTTCCTTCCTTTCTTCCAAAACTTTGGTTATCGTGGTTATCTTGACCCTCCTCATACTGTTACATATCTTTTACAGGTCCTGTATTTCTTTGTATTCCTCCTCTTGGATCTTCAACATTTCCTTCACTCCTAATTTGCAGAACTCTAGGGAGAATCCATCTTGGCCTCTCACTATTCTTTCATTTATATTGTATGTGTTTTTTCTTATCTCAGCCCTTTCCACCTCTCCATTCAGCGTGCCTCTTTATTTGTCCTCAAGTTTAAAGCCCACTACATTCTTCCCCCACTCCCATTCTCAGATTATTTTCCCTTCCTGTTGTTTGTAAACCTCCCTGTAGTATAGTAGTCTTTGAATCTTTCCCAGATTAGGTCATCTTATTCTAATTGTTGTCCTTCCTACCTCCTTATCATCTGCACCTCTCTCTCTCTCACTCTCTTCCTGCATGTTCTTATATTTCTTGGCTAGTTATTTCCCTTCTTGAATTTTGTGCTCCATAATAGCTGCAATCTACAGTTTCATTTGTATTGCTTTTTTGTGTGATCTGTAGTGCTTCCCTTGTACTTCAATTTCATCCAGCTTCTTTCTGTATCACACCTAGCTTACTTTCTAGCTCTTCAATCACCCTCTTTCTTCCTTTCTCTTTTTTGCTTCAGTATTTATCAGTTTTACCCTAACAGTGACCTTGATCCCATCCCAGCCATGTTTTTCTAGCTTTCCCCGTCTTTCATATTGTCCTGTATTTTCTCTTTTATCACTCTTTGCAGAGTCTCTTCATCTTCTTGTCACCTTCCTTTTATGGTTAGCTCACCTACACATCTTCTCATTCTTTTTTGTTCCTACATAAATATCTTAAGTCTCACTTTGCATGATCAGATATGTCTCTCCTGCATTTGGATCTCTTCCATTATTTCCATTATGTTTTCCTTCATTAAGATCCTGTATAACCGATGTTCCTGTATTAAAATGCTTCTTGTAAATGTGTGTTCCCTGTCATTTGGATACCTTTCCTCCCTCTTTCATTCTTTGGGCTAGTTATTTTATCACATTTTATTATATTGCATCTTACCATATGACCTGTCTTTTTCCAGGTCTGAATTGAAATTATTGCCACCCACACCCCCGCGTGCGCGCGCACACAAACACACACACACACACACACACACACAAACACACACACACACACACACACACACACACACACACACACACACACACACACACACACACACAGCTCTCTCTATTTAATGTCTTATTGTCTATGACAGTTAACAAAGAAGTTCATGCAAAATCTTTCTTCATTCCTGTTTGATGCATGTTTCCTATTTTCCAGTGTGTGCCATCTACCCTTCCCTGACAGATGAGCCCTCTACCCATCACATTTGTTGTCGCTTTCTCTGTGGTTGCCTATACCCCTCTACATAATACAGTTGCTGCTCTCCTCCTTACTCCTCACTGATTTGTTGTCCATTTTTTAACCTTTAATTAGCCATAACATAATATCTTCTCCCCATCTCTGATTTTCAGTTTTGTTTCTTGTATTATATCGATGTCTTCCCCATCTTTTTTATATTTTTCTGTATTCCCCTTCTTTTGATAGGATTTCATGAACATTCAATGTTCCTCATAAGTACTGTATTTATCTTGTTGTATTTGCCCCCCCCCCAGACTTCCCATTTGCTGCCATCTGGCATAATCCTTTCTACAAGTCTACTGTCTGAGATGGACAATGTTTTCTTTGGCAGCTGCCTATGCTCAAACTCTGCCCTCCATCCCCAGCCTCTGACTCCCTGCCTTTTGGATATTGCATGTGCATCAGTATGCCCCTGATATGGATCTTTTAAGACATTCTTTTGATCTCTTCCTGTGTATCTCTCAGTAATACATTTCACACCAACCCAATTTTGATGTCACAATCTATTTATATTACAGCAGTCACATTCATTGGATTTCCTACCTCCTTGTTGCACACCACTTTGCTACACCAGTCTCATCTGTGTGATAGTCCAACACTTTTTTCTATTTGCATTTCTACAGATGTTTAGTATGCTGCTTATACAACCTCTGTTCCTTTATTTCACTTTTCCCATTCCTTTTCATGACATCCCCAGTTGTTAAATCAGCAAATATTGTTTTTTTTCTGAAAATCATTAAAGTTATGTTTACTGTAATTAATTGTACATCAATAAGCAGTTATGAAAAACTATTGATGATCTTGGAGGCTTGTCCTTTTGCATCCACCAACTGTTATCCATCATTACCCTGGAAATTGTTTCAGTTCATCTTATTTTTTGTAAAATTTTGATGCTGCATTCCCTGTGACAAGTTTCAGAAGGTAAGGACCAGTTTAATTTAATACATCTTTCCTGTGCTTTCTACTGTCACCTGCCTTTCAGTGTCCATTTTTTCAAATTATTTGTTGCTTCTTTCTTTCGGTGATCACTTTATGTCTTTCTTTAGTTCAGCCTTCCACCTCTTCAACTCTGCTATCTATCATAAATAGTTCTATCCAGCTTGCTTAGTCTTACCTAAGTCTGCTTCACCTCTCCTATATCTGAAGTTGCTCTCCCAGTCCATGTCTGACAGATGAGTCAGATTTTTATTGTCTGGGTTCTCTAACTGTCTGTAATACCTTTGTTTCAACTTTTTAACATGCTCCATATTGTATAGCCTGAACCATTCCCCTTCCTACTTTACTTACAGGATTTCAGGGTATTTCAACCATGCAGCTGTTCATTTCATTCTTAGTTCATTTAATACCTCTAGCATAATTTTACTTCTCTAAAAGTGTGTCTCTGAGTAATCCTTGACAAGCTTTATGAATATCTGTGCAAATGGGATTACCCACACCCAGAAGTGGGTTATTGCTATTATACAATGACATTATTTAAGAAAAAAATAATTACTTTCCTTAAATAATGGCATTGTATAATGTCTTCTTGCTGCCCTTCCACAGCTGTCTTTTATTCTGCGGCAGTTCTGATGTACTGCGCATGCATATGCCTATGCAGTACATCAGAGCTGTGGGCAAAAGAAACAGAGAAAGCAAGATCTCCATTCCTTTTTGCAAACTGTTTCGCTATGTTAAATGGGTTTAACATAGCGAGACAGCTTTTAAAAAAGCAACGGAGAATCTCTGTTGCTTTTTTTAAAGCTGTCTCGCTATGTTAAACCCATTTAACATGGCGAGACAGTTTTGAAAAAAGCAATGGAGAAAGCAAGATCTCCGTTGCTTTTTTTAAAGCTGTCTCGCTATGTTAAACTCGTTTAACATAGCGAGACAGTGTGAAGCAACAGAGATCTTGCGTTCTCCATTGCTGTTAAAAAAAAAGAGTTATAGTAATGGAAAAATCCGGGCGACCGGACCTTTTTCCATTACTATAACTCTGATTTACAACATGCATGCTGACCAATCACCATGCACATTTTTGAATATTAATCGGGAGTCGTTGTTTAATGAGATATAACTACAACTGTCTGGGAGTTGTCTTGGTAATCAATAGCTATCTGTGTTCAAACAAATCTGGAAACTTTATATACCAGAATCATTAAAAGAAGTAAAATTGCCTTTTTGAGGGGATTCTGAGGTACTTGGACACTAAAGACAGGTTGTTATTTTTTAATGCTTGGTGTGATAAGGTTCCAGCATAAAGGAAAAGTTCTGGAATTTTTTTCACTGAAAGCCAAGACAAATAATACCATTTGAAGTAGCATCTCTTCATGATTCCTTACTGAGTACATATGATTGCTTATACAAAGTTTAAGCTTTGGTAATGGCCAGAAGCTTTCCTTAAGCAGTGTAAAGGTTAAAGAATTCAAAAGTAATGTTGCCCTGCCTGACACTGTGAGCCATTTAGTTTAAATCAGTATAGCACACTGTTGTTCTTTGTTGCAAGCTGTGATAATACTTTCTAGAATCTCTACTTCAGCATTGTGCTCAAATGAAGCAAGAAAGAGAAATAGGCTACAACAAGAATTACCTATTCTAATAAAGGAATTAGAACATTTATCTCTATGACTTTCCTGGAGTCCATTCTTAGTAGATGGCTTGTTTTGTAGCAACTTTTTAATTGTGTTAAGTTTTATTTACCAGACATTGAACATGCTAATGGAAGTTATAATGTTGATCCAGTAATATGCTGTCTTATTTTGTGTTGAGTTTTATACAATATGAAAGTTTGTGTTTGGAACCTGAGAAATGTTTAATTGTGCTAAAACTTTATTTACCAGACATTTAGTACACCGATGAAAGTTACAATGCCGATCTAGTAATATTCTGATTTTTTTTTTTTGCTGACCTGTATATAGTATGAGAGTTTGTGTTAGATACTTCATTATCAACTTTTGGGTGGTGGCTAATATTTGTGAGGGTGCCAAAAAAAGCTTTGACATGGATTTGTTTATGTTTATAGTCATGTTGTTATCTCTTTGCCAGTTCATGAGTGAACTGAAATCATGTTATAACAACTATGAAGTTTTTGGTACTCTGGTAGTCAGTATAACATCTACATAAAATGCACAATTAACCTAATGTACATTACAATAAATATCATTTACAAATAGTGACCATAGGTGAGGGCCAAGCACAGGCATTTTTGGAATCTTTTTGGTTAAAGCACTGCAGTCTGAGTGCATGTGATGGCCTATACGTTTGAATGCTCTGTGAATGAAACCGATAGTGAGCCATTGCTTGACCTTGTTAGAGAAGCTAAGGTAAATTAATCTATGTTGCAACTAAACAAGGTCAACACTGTCAAATGTCCTTTTTCTGTATAACATTATAACACTTGTTAGTAAAATACTTACATATCTGAATACATCTGATCAGTTAAAGTACACATTATTGTCATTGTGCTATATGTAGGGCAAAAACATGTTGTCTGTCAAGGGTGATGTATGTCAGAATGTAGTCTGAATTAGTCATAGACTACCTTCACTAGAATTTTAACAAGGTATTTGATGGTAATTAATGGACAGTAAGCATTGGCAGAGGGTGGTGAGGTGACCTTGGGAAAATAAATAATTAGATAATTTTTAAAACAGCAAGTAATAGTTATAATGGTTATCATTATGGTTATTCCTAGCTGTAGCAGTTTTGAACACAATTGGTGATAGTCTGGGTTGTAAGGAAATTGGTTTTACACAGTAACCTCTTAATCGGATAGATTATTTATGTTTTTTTAATAAAAATGGAATATTTAATAGTACTTGGTGATGGGAAGTAGTAGGCCTGGATTAAATTTATGGGTGTCATTAACAAGACAATGGAGTAATACCTTGGAGAAGATAAATTGCATTTTATGCCACTAATGTGGTCCAGGTAGCAACAATAAGACATTTGTGGAAATGTTTATTAGTGCTAAGGTTTTTCATAGTTTTCCATAACATTTTTGGTTTGATTGAGGATGCTGTTTGGAGTCCCTTGAAGTCATTTACTTTGCAGATGTTGGTATTGATTGTCATATTTGCTTTTATATGCTGATATTTACTGTGCATGCAATGAATGTTTTTTTCTGCATTTTGCCCATGATTTGTCCTGACATTTTTTTTGCTGCTTTAGTTCATGAGTAAGCCACGGAGAGATCTTCCTGAATAGGCTTCTTCTGCTTCTTCTTAAGGGACATGGCTTGTCTTAAATAGGGATTATTAATTTGTAACATGTAAGTGGCGCAGCAGTTGGATCTGGGTAGCTGTGCAGGGGAGACAGACCAATATGTTACCGCTAAGAAAGGAGGGCTGATGATTCAGTATATGACTTGGAAAGGATTACTCATAGGATAAGCTTAGTTGTTTTGGTGACCAAATTGCGATAAAGATTAATGGTCACTGACTGAATTTGATATAATCTGCAGTAATTTCATTTTGTGATGAATATTGGTTATTACTGCATAGAGTAGAGTACTGTTACTTCCCATTAAACTTAACCTATTACCTTTCTTTATCAAATTGTGCATTGTTGTTCTCGTTTAGAAATCTAGTTGGCTGTTCTCTTGAGCAGAGGGTCTTTCCACTTAATGTTTGTCTCAAAATATAAATATCTTGCACTGTTTGCAGAAGTCAAGTATTTTAAGGTATTTTGATCTATTCATACAGAATATGATGGTGAAATATAAATGGTACCTTTTAGAATTGTAGAGTATCTACCTAGTGTGATTTCAATAGGAAGCTATTTTCAGTCTGTGTCTGAGGTTGCATTGCTTCTTGCTATTAATGTAGGTGACAGTTTGTAGTAGGTGGGACTCTGACATCTTACCTACTGCTAGGTGTACTTTCACAGAACAGAGTATAGTTTTATAATTTGCAAAGACAGAGCCAGGAAAAGACTTTTGGACAGGATTTGGAGATGGAGATTGCCATTTCTTTAGATGAATGAAGATTTACTCAAGTTTCACGTTGGGGCATTTTGTCATTAATGCTGGGTATACCCATGCAACAAAGAGAAAGAAACCAGAGGTCAGTTTGGTGGTTGATTTGTCAATACTGGTGGCCCTTGGTTGAGGAATATATCTCTTGGCTGAAGTGGGGTCATAATGGCTGTAACAACTATTGTTTTCTGAGTTTTATGATTAGTCTTTTATGGGATTGTTTGAATAATAGCCTGGTCTTGATACTGAGTGTTTTTTCTACATATTAGAATGTGTTGTTGGAGAAATACAGAGAATGTCAGAAGGAGTTGCATTGTATCTTTGTGGACTTAGAGAAAGCATATGACAGAGTGCCTAGAGAGGAGTTGTGGTATTGTATGAGGTAGTCGGGAGTGGCAGAGAAGTATGTAAGAGTGGTACAGGATATGTACAAGGGTAGTGTGACATTGGTGAGGACTGCGGTGGGAGTGAGAGATACATTTAAGGTGGAGGTGGGATTGCATCAAGGGTCAGCTCTGAGCCCTTTCTTATTTGCAGTGGTGATGGACAGGTTGACAAATGAGATTAGACAGGAGGCCCCATGGACTATGATGTTTGCAGATGACTTTGTGATATGTAGTGAGAGTAGGGACCAGGTTGAGGAGACCCTGGAGAGGTGGAGATATACTTTAGAAAGGACAGGAATGAAGGTCAGCAGGGCTAAAACAGAATATATGTGTGTAAATGAGAGGGAGGGTAGAGGAATGGTGAGGATGCAGGGAGTAGAGTTGGTAAAGGTGGATGAGTTTAAGTACTTGGGATCAACAGTTCAGAGTAATGGTGAGTGTGGAAGAGAGGTGAAGAAGAGAGTACAGGCAGGGTGGAATGGGTGGAGATGAGTGTCAGGAGTGATTTGTGACAGACGGGTACCAGTAAGAGTGAAAGGGAAGGTCTAAAAGAGGGTAGTGAGACCAGCATTGTTATATGGGTTGGAGATGGTAGCATTGACGAAAAGGCAGGAGTAAGAGCTGGATGTGGCAGAGTTAAAGATGTTAAGATTTGCACTGGGTGTGACTAGGATGGACAGGATTAGGAATCAGTATATGAGAGGGTCAGCTCTGGTTGGACAGTTTGGAGACAAAGCAAGAGAGGCAAGATTGCGTTGGTTTGGATATGTGCTGAGGAGTGATGCTGGGTATATTGGAAAAAGGATGCTAAGGATGGAGCTGCCAGGTAAGAGGAAAAGAGGAAGGCCTAAGATAAGGTTTATGGATGTGGTGAGAGAGGACATGCAGGTGGTTGGTGTGAAAGAGCATGATGCAGAGGACAGGAAGAAATGGAAACATATGATCCGCTGTGGCGACCCCTAACGGGAACAGCTGAAAGAAGATGATGAGAATGCTATAATAAATCTAGGCATAGCACCAGCTGAATAGTTGGATTTTTTTTATTTCTGTAGTGATAGTGGACTAGGGAATATGTTTTTTTGTATGCCATATTTTAAGGGTGCTTAGAAAACATAGGATAAGAAAGGTGTGCTCTAGAGATTAGTATTACTTTTTTAGGTGCAATGAAGAGAAGGGACTCACCAACTATATAAGATATGATGTGGGAGTGGGTATAGATGTGTTCATGTGAGACTCATGAAGCACATGTAAGTGTAGGTGGGCTGTGTGGAGTGTTGCTTTCCACACCTGAATACTGGTGTAAGCAATTAGCATTCTACCTGTTCTACTGGTAAGGTAAGACTTGATGGTTAGTGATGAGCTGCTGAAAAGAAAATACCGGGGTAAAACTGAAGTAATGAGGCACAGCACAAATGAGTGCTTAAACTGAGAGACAGTTGGTGAAAACCAGCACTGCCAAAGCATTATTCTTAGCAGGCCTTTGGGTACATTAAATGTAATAAGTAGAGGGAAATCATAATTAAAGAAATTCAAATGGGGAGGAGTTTACCTATAGCTGTGGTGTTACCATTCTATCATTTAAGTGAAACTGGAACCCGGACAAGCTTAACAAATTCTTGGCAGATCAGTACTGGGCAGATATATCTCCATGGGCCTTTTATTTATTTATTTATCATTTGTTTACTGGGAAAGTCCTACTTGGAATGAAGCCAATTTTCATCAGAGGCCCTGAGAGAAATGCTCCAGATGCATGTCTTTATAACATGGGAGAAAATAGGCGCATCCAGTGGAAACCCACACAAATGCAGGGAGGACATGCAGACTCCCCACAGGAGGCACCCCAGCCAATAATTGAACCAGAAAACCTTATGCTGTGAGATGACAACACTACTGCTGCACCACTGTGCTGTCCATGGGGAAAGTAGAATAATTTAAAATAAAACTCAGTGTAATTATGTTAGTTATTTTTTGAAGCTCATAAAATACAGTATCCATATCAATACCTGTAATGGTAAATTCAAGGGAAAATGCTATATACCTTTTTGCTATAATGACTTAGTACCTGAATAACCAACTCTTATTTTTGTAGGCAAAGCGAAATACATTTCGCTTACCTCATTTTATTGTTACTTAATTTATCATGTGACTTTATTGAATCTATCAGAGAAAAGGATATTTTACCTGTTTTAAATTTGTTTCCCTTTTTTATTAATTATTCGCTCAGAGGTAGTGTGCAGATGTGTGTGTGTGTGTGTGTGTGTGTGTGTGTGTGTGTGAGTGTGTGTGTGTGTGTGTGTGTGTGTGTGTGTGTGTGTATATATATATATATATATATATATATATATATATATATATATATATACATTGTTTTTTTCTTTTTGCCCTGCACTTATTGACTATCAAGCTCTCCAATCAGACTCAAGCTAATTTTTCATTGCAGTCTAGGGGTACATTGTTCCGGCAGCCATGAGGATTGTTTGTGCCCTTGCAGTATATGGAGGTATTTGTTTTATGGCCTAACTCACTTAGCATGTGAAGGCATGTGCACTGCTCAATGAAGGCTAACCACCAGCAGTAGCTAGCAGAGCCACACACACCTCTTCAAGTCATATGTCTGACTGTATCCTCTAAAGGACTGCTACACCCATGTCAAGCTCCACCCCCTCCCCTATAATAGGAACTCCCATCTTTCCTCCCAGTCCCATCAAGCAATTGAGTAGATAATCAAACCTGGGTCAGCTGGGCCATAGCCAGGGATCTATCCCTCTTTGCCACCTGACTGGTTAGAGGTAGCATATAAATATTAAAATTCTCAAGAATAATCAGTCATAGTTCTAGAACCTCTACATTTAGGTTGTACAGTAGTGAAGTCCCCAACAAAAATGATGTTATTTGCAAATGTGATGTATTTCCCTACTCAGTGTTGGGTATATGATATTCAAACTTTTTGCATATTCAGAGTGGACAATTTCATTTTCTGACCCAGTGTACCTTGAAAATTCATCATGAACTCAGTGAAAAATTAGTTACGACAATGATTCCTGACTTTATTCCATAGGTTTCCAGTGATTTAAGGTATTGTTGATGATTGTAGAAGGTTTTATGCAGCTTTCAGTAAGGAGTGACATTTTTCAAATATTCTGGGACATACATTTGGTAAAGGATCTACATGTTTTTGGAGAAGTTTTGTTCAAGAGTGCATGATAAAATGTAGTGCAGGAGCATGTGATAAAATAAAGATATCACCCAGGTTCTTTTAGAGTAGAAGCAGAGCTGAAAGAAGACATTAAACTATGTTTAAAAACAAGAGTATATTACTTTATTATTTATTTTATTTATTTATTTATTTCACATTTGTTAACTAAGTTAGTCCAGGGCGGCCGAAGTGGTGCAGCGGTCAGCATTGTTGCTTCACAGCAAGAGGTTCTCTGGTTTGATCCTCGGCTGGAATGCCTTCTTTGTGGAGTCTGCATGTCCTCCCTGTAATTGCGTGGGTTTCCTCCCACATACCAAAGACATGCTGTAGGTGTATTGGACACTCTAAAATTGGACCTAGGCATGTGTGTGTGTGCCTTCTGTGGAAGGATGGGTGCTGGGCTGGCAACTCAACACTGCAAAATCTCCACTGCCAATCATGAGCAGACAGGTGATCCACTCTGGTGACCCCTATCTGGGAAAAGAAGTAGTTAACTGGGTTAGTCCAGTGGAGACCTGAGGAGAAAAGCTCCAAGAAGGATAATTACAATTTTGCAGTAATAGGTTTCAAAAGGAACAAAGACTATTTTACAATATTTATACATAGAAAATAAACATAATAATAATAATGATGTAAGCATAGTACTTTCCATACAGATTATATATACATAATAAAATTCAATTAGTTAAATAGAGCAGAATTAACAAACTTACTGTTCAAAGTGGGAGATAAAGGTAATAGAAACAGGATTAGGTAGGGTCTTGGCAGGGGCATAACTGGGTATTCAGGAGAAAGTTCTTCAGTTCTTTTTTAAAGTTGTTAGTGAGAGTAATGCCACATAAATTGGCATGGAGGTTGTTCCATAATTTTGTTATAGAGGATTTATATAAAAGATTGCCAATGTTCATTTTGGGTCTATAAGTTTGGAGAAGGAATATGTCAGTACTGCCTAAGGGATGGGAAGGGGTATTGTGAGTGACTAGATTAGATAGAGGGACAGGCAGTTGGTCTGTTGAGAAGGAAGTGGGTTATATGGAGTTGAGATAATTTGAGATGTTGGAGAAGTTCTATCCAGTGTAGCTTATTAAGAGCAAGACAGTGGTGGGTGGAATTAGGTAAGTTAGCTGCAAATTCTGGTATTTTATTATAAGTTTGTTCCAGTTTGGATATCAAGCAGGATTGAAGGTTAGTAAGAACTGGGGATCCATAAAGGAAGCCAGGAAGTAGTTAGGCTTGTGACAGGGATAATCTGGAATTGGAAGAGATAATTTTTTTTATTGCAGCATAAAAGACCAAGGGCCGGATTCACGAACGCTTGCATGGAGTCTAAGACTAGAGTAAGACTCCATGCAGCCAACATGTCTGCCAAGCGATCCAGGAACAGCTGGCAGGGGCATGCAAGAGAGCTCCTAAAACGACTCTTACACGGACAGGGTTAGGTTATGCAAATTACCTCATTTGCTGCCGGAAGCTATGCAAATGAGGTAAATTTGCTATCCAGGAAACCCTAACCTGTCCGAGTAAGAGTAGTGTTATTTGTAGAAATGTACTCAGTTGTCAACCGAGTACCGTTCTGCAAATAGCAAAACGGAGCCGTGACAGCTCCAAATAAAGGATGCATCCAGTTGAGGAAGCATGCCAATGGCCAAATATATGGCCATTGGCATTTTTTCCCGTTGCAAAATAATAAAAAAAAATGTTTTACCACGATCTCCGATGTTTAAGCGTAGCACAGCCCTGCGCAAACGTGCTGCGCTCTAAAAAACAGAAAACCAAAAAAATAAAAGGCACAAATAGGGAATTTATTCAAAATATTAATTTGCCATGCAAGTGAATGACAGGCTGAAGACAACATGGCTACTGAGTAGAGGTTGCTAAGGGGGGAAGCTCAGTCTGAGAGATGTAACTAAGCATTAGTAGGCAATCCTATGCAAATGAGGATAAGGATAGTGAATCCCAATATTCCCTGCTATGTGAACCATGTCCCTAGAGTGTAAGAGAAGGAAAAGGGGAGTAACAGAGTAGGAGATGGGTGACATCATGAGGGGGTATGTATGAAAAAGACTGTAAGCTTATTGGAGCAGAGTGGCATGTGGTTGCTGTGAGTTAATCAGGACCAAAAGAGGTGTGACTACAGTTGTCTAAACTGAAATCAAGAAACTGAAGGTGTACGCCATGGCTATCACTAAAGTTTCTTGCATAGCTTCTTACACTGTGTGCATGGGTGTGCATGTGTGCGCACGCATGTAAACCTGTCTAAGCCTGTGTGCGCAGATGTGCGTCCGTGTAAGCCTGTGTAAGGCCATCTAAGCTAGTATACATGAATGTGCACCCGCCTTAGCCCATGTAAGCCTGTGCAAGCCTGTGTGCGCGCATGTGAGCGTGTTTGTGCTTGTTTGTGTGGTGCTGCCCCCTGTGGAAACAGAAATGGGAAAAGGAAGGAAAGGAATTAGTATGAAGTTAACCAAGGAGAACTAGCAGAGCTGCCAGGTGAAATCAATCAGAATCAGCCAATTACACAGGCAGTACACTAGCCCAGCCCAGCCCAGCACATAAAACTTTGCAAACAATATTCCCCCATGTTTTTCTCAGAAACACTGCAGCACTGCAGTCAACAAAGAGAAGTGAAAACTTAAAAAGCTGAAACTGAGACATAAAAATGTTAGGGGCTGCCATTGCTGTTATAAGGCAACATGTGCAAAATGCTGAGGGTTTTGTCATTGTGAATGCTGCCGGGCAACCCACAGTGAGGAGACGGAGAAGAGTGTACAGACCCAGGGTAATCTACCAGGGGCTACATTAGCTGGAGATAGTGGAGTGCTATAGAGTGGACAGAGAGCTCCTGCAGCAAACTGTTAAGCTGTGCAGGCCACGCCTCACACACAGAACCAACAGAGGGGAACCCATCCCAGTGGAAACCAAGGTATGTGTTGGCCTAAGAATACTAGTAATAGGCACCTTCCAGAGACCAACTGGTGATATGATGGGGATTTCACAGGCATCAGCATCAAGGGTACTGCACCAGTTCCTGAATGCCATATCAGCACGTCGGTGATCATGTATATTTCCCCATTTCCCGTGAAGTATTGACCAGCAATATGCATCTCTTCCAGCAAATAGCGGAATACCCTGAGGTAGTGGGTGCAATTGAGTGCACACACATACACATCAAAGCACCAGCTGGTGAGCAGGGTAGAGCCTACATCAACCGCAAGGGCTTCCACTCCATCAACTGCCAGGTCATGTGTGATGCCCAGGGCATAATACTGAATGTGTGTGCTGGCTGCCCTGAAAGCTACCACAATTCCCATATCTGGCATCTGTCGCAGCTGTACCAGACATTTGCAAATGGGGACATCCCTGACGGTCACCTAGTGGGGGATGCTGGATACGCAGTGGAGCCGTGGCTGATGACACCCATCAGAAATGCACACACACCTGAACAAGAACTCCATAATGAGGCACACGCACAAACACGAAATGTAATAGAGCATGTGTTTTGGATGCTCAAGTCACGGTTCCAGTGCCTGGGCACATCTGGTGGAGCCTTGCAGTACTCACCAATTACGTGTACCCAAATTGTCATGGTATGTGCCATGCTACACAATCTGATCCTGCGAAAACAGCTGCAGTAGGAACAGCATGGGGCAGGGCCAAACAGCCCCCCAACATTGCCAAGGCCTGCACAGGCACAACATGACCTGGAGGAGGAACAACCTGAGCCTGCCCCAGTAGGCAGAAGGAGGCATGCCCAGTATGCCTTGTCCTTGGCAAAGAGGCAACACATAGCACATACACTGGCTCAGTAGGAACCCTGGAAATGTTACCTCTCACTGACTCACACATAAAATAAAAGGGATGCCCAACTTGACACTACCTGTTTCCAAATATGTATAGGGAGTGTAGTATGTGCATCCAACATAGGCAGCCCTGCAGCACCACCTGAGGCATGATTGCCGTGTTTTACACAATAAAAGCAGTGCTAAGAAGCCTTTACCAATATGTAGTATATGTAAACAAAATTGCTCGTGCAATGTTGGCCAAGGTCGGCCAAAGCTGAGCAAAGTCAGTTAAACATGCTCATATCTGCTTTACTGTACCTTAAGCAGTCTGGTCTGGCCAGCATGAAAATAAAAAGCAGTGGCAGGGCTTGAACCCAAGATACTGTATACTATAGTCACAGTACTGAACCATTAAGCCATGATAGCATTACAATGGTGCAGACACAGCAGGACAATTGTACACTAATGCAAGCACAAAGCAATGCTGTATCATGCCCCTAATGAGGCAAATGGGTAACCTCACCCTCATGCCTATGCAGACAAAGAACATCAGGCCAGGTGTTGTGATGTGGGTTGTGTAGGCTATGAAGTCGCAAGCTAATATATGTGGCAATGGACGCTAAGACCTGTAGTATACTAGTATGCCTCAAGCCAGTATGATAGGCAACAGTACAGACTGTAATGGTGTCCTGTCCATAGCAGTGCAGGCACAGCAAATGTGTATAAGTGTCAGGTGAAACCCACATCCTATGTACACCCACAGTAACAATTCGGTGTACCCACAGTTAGAAATGTACAAAGAATAACTGTCCCCCCTGTATGTAGAAACGTTGATAGGTCTATGCAAAGAGTCTCATAGAAGCCCTGCAGGCACAGTATGGTCCCTGTTGATCTATGACACAAAGGTGAGCCCTGCTGTAAAAATACACCTTGATTTGCCATACACATATGGTATAAATGTGTATACTGTGCGTGCTCACACACTCCAACAAATGTAGTGGATTTCAATCTGAAAATCTGAAAGGTCATACTGGGCATGCTCACACACAAACAAACAAAGCAAATGTCAGGCAGGAAGATAATGAAAGGTCATACTGGGCATGCTCACACAGGCTAAATACGGATGTGATGATAAGGGATCTATGGACAAATGTGTATAGTCATCTCTACTTCCAGAAACACATTCACAAAGTGGTCTGAAAATCCTACTATGTGTACACACAAACTGCCAAGGTATGTGCGTTTAGGTCAAAGGAGGTTGCCACTACTCAGCAGTCATCACACCTGTCAGAGACTACCACAACACACTTGAGAGAAATCTGACTAGGCATGTTCATCAACTAGAAAGAACAATGAAGAACCTTAACAAGATGATTACTGGCCTCAAATAGTTGCCCCATGCAACAAGAATGAATGTAACCCAAGCTGTACTCAGTGGCATACTGCCTATGCAGCAGATCTCTGCCCAACAGACAGGTCCATGTCATGGCTACACTCAGAGCTGTTCTGAGTTACAGCTCAATGGCACTAAATGTACAGAGCCAACTGATATTGGCAACATCCTGGCAGATAGGATCAGTGTTAACTTTAATCCCCTCTCACCCATGAAAGAGCACATGTCTGTAATGGAAGATATCAAAGTTGCTGTCATCATGGCTGCACAGGTAAAAAACACTCTCTGAAGCCAGTATCACAGCAGCCATGGGACTAGATAACTTCCCAGGCTGTGTAGTATCTACTTTCCTGAAGTAAACATTAACATGGAGGTTCTGTGGCTACTGACATTTCCAGAGGACTGCAAACTAGGAGCCATCATTGTAAACACTAAAGATGTGGACATCCTACCAAAGGGCCTCACTGAGACAGATGGCTGTTGTCCTAGCCATGGGCTGTAGCTCAATGCCAAAAGATGCATTATCATCACCTTTGTTAAAATCTCTGTAGCCAAGAACTACAACATAGGTGGTAGTATACCTCACACTTTAAGTGTGACAAGAGACCCTGGGCCACAGGTGGACAGTGGATACAACTGTGATAAGCACATTCCCACAGTAGTCAGGAAACCCTCTTATGTGGCACACCTTATCACAAAATGTGTCTCATGCAGAATAAAAGAGGACATTGTTCCCCTCTACTCACCACTCACATAAAAGAGTACAACGCCACTGTTGCTATGTACCTCACAAGGCAACTACAACAACTGAAAAGCCAGCAGCAATACCTCACAAAGAGCATTATTGACCTGAGATACATGCCATACACAGACCATCACAAAATGCTCCATCCGTACTCCCTTACATTTCGCCTACTCATAGGTGTTCACTGCGTAACATCCAAAGCTATGTCAGACATGCAACTGTTGGATATGATCCACGTAAAACACTCACAATCACCCTGACCTTTGGACCCAAGATGACGAGTGAAATACAAAAGGAAGTGGGGTAGCCATTTACCTTATGGATATCCACACCTCCAGGTTACTGCCACAGCATGAGGCCTTGGAGACCATGCAAGTGCAACTAACATTGGGCAAAGCTGCCCATCAGATTGTAGCCTGCTACAGATCATGTACCTTGTCTCAGGAACCTCACTCAGTATTCTGGAGAACAATGGCAAACATAAAGGTCTTATCAAACACCATTATATGAGGAGATTACAACTACCCAAACAATGAGTGGGTGAATTACTCATATACAATGTCCTTTGCCCAATGTGTCCTAGAGTTAAGAAACTCTAAACACCCTGGAACAGCTGGTCAGCACACCCACTAGAGGTGACAACATACTGGACATGATCATCACCAACATGGGGTACCAGTGTTCCACAACAGAGATAAACCCCTCACTGGTAATATCAGATCATTAAGTAATCACACTGGACATCCACATCCCGCACCCACACCCAGTCAATGGAACCACTGTGAAGACATTTTCAAAAGCAAACAGCACACTTCCCAGGACCAAAGTGGAAAGTCCCAAAGCCCTCTTGCTATAGGATAATGGTATACAATCTGCCAAATCATTTACAAGTGCATCCTATGAGCATCTACAGGGATGTATGGATCAAGACATCACAATTAAAAGCAAGATGCACTCCTCCCAAAATAAGAAAACAATCTGGTGGTCATTGCCCATAAATAAGCTAGACAACAGAAGAAGGAAACTAACACCTGATAGAGCCAACTTCACTAAAGGAAAGGCATCACTGATTATTATTAGGATGAAACAATGATCACTCATAAAATAATCCAAGCACACTTTCTAAAGACAAACTGCCAAGGAATGTAAGAATAACAACTACAAAGCCTTCTGTAGCTATATCAGAAATGTAGGTGTCAACTTCCAAATATGCTGTCAGCTACTGAAAAAAGTAATGACATACACCAAACCAACTTTCATTGCCCACACCCAGGGGGACATGTGCGGTGTAAACTCCCCCCATCACCCCCAAAAGGGCCTGTGTCTATCACAGAAGGATGCAGAGACACAGACGTCACGGACATGCATGTAAAGACAGCCCTCACCAAAGCTAAGAACATAGCACCAATGTGATTGTAAGTTGTCCCAGGCTGCATCTTACACTAGGCCCACAAGGAACTACACCCTCTCCTACATTCACTGTCCAGACTCAAGTGTATCACAGGCTATGTACCTTAAAAGTGGTAATGTAACCTTTGTCAAGTCTGAGGATGTCAGCATCCTACAAATATACCTGTGGGAAAGAATAATCTCTGTAATCCGTGTAGTGCATCGTGTTAATGCATACTCTTCTAGTATCATGAAGTAATTAGGTAGGGGTTTGAATCCTGCAACTGTGTGTGTGTTTGTTCCCCTTGGGAAAGAACAACCGTTTAGGAAAGTAGTGAAACACCTCAAAAGTGGTAATGTAACCTTTGTCAAGTCTGATGATGTCAGCATCCTACAAGTATACCTGTGGTAAATAAAACTCCCACTAATTTGTATAGCGTGTCGTGTTAATGTATACATCTCTAAAATAATGAAATAATTAAGTAGGAGTTTGAATCCTGCACTGGGCAACTGTTTGTGTGTGTACCTCTTGGGAAGGAACAATCTTTTAGGAGAGTAGTGAAACACCTCAAAAGTGGTAATCTAACCTTTGTCAACTCTGATGATGTCAGCGTCCTACAAGTATACCCATGGAAAACAAAATCTCTCACTAATTTTATAGTGCATCGTGTTAATGTGTACTCCTCTAGTATCATTAAGTAGTTAGGTAGGGATTTGAATCCTGCACTGGGCAACTGTGTGTGTGTTTGTGTGTTTCCCTTGGGAAGGAACAACCTTTTAGGAGAGTAGTGAAACACCTCAAAAGTGGTAATGTAACCTTTGTCAAGGCTGATGATGTCAGCATCCTACAAGTATACCTGTGGAAAATAAAGCTTTCAGTAATCTGTATAGCGTGTCGTGTTAATGTGAATTGCTCTAGTGTCATGAAGTAGTTAGGTAGGGGGTTTGAATCCTGCACCGGGCAACTGTGTGTTTGTTTCCCTTGGGAAAAAACAACCTTTTAGGAGAGTAGTGAAACACCTCAAAAGTGGTAATCTAACCTTTGTCAAGGCTGATGATGTCACCATCCTACAAATATACCTGTGGGGAAAAAAAAAAACAGACAGTAATGTGCATAGCACATCGTGTTAATGCATACTCCATGAGTATCATGAAGTAGTTAGGTAGGGGATTGAATCCTGCAATTGGTGAGTGTGTGAGCTGTATGTGTGTAGCACTGTTGGTCAATGTGTTCTGGGTTTTGCTTTTACAACTGTATGACATATGCATTGCACATGTGAGCTAGCTGTGTGTTAAATACATATCTGTACATGTTACCTCAATGATTGCATGTGCGGGAACCCTGCTTTCTCCAAGAAC
This sequence comes from Protopterus annectens, assembly GCF_019279795.1. Taxonomy (NCBI): domain Eukaryota; kingdom Metazoa; phylum Chordata; order Ceratodontiformes; family Protopteridae; genus Protopterus; species Protopterus annectens. The sequence continues at coordinate 1,899,861,425 of NC_056728.1, forward strand.
ACAGCTGTCATCCTTGCCAGACTGTGCTGCTGCTTCCCAGACCATAGGTCACATCTGTATGCTTGTGACAAGGCCAGCCACTGCAGTGATCCCTGGCCTAGGTCATCTGTGTCACACAAAGTCATTACGATTCCTATTGGAATGTGTGAGTGAGGGTCTATGGCTGAGGTATATGTCAGACCTGTTCAAATGCAGCAAAGTCTGTCAATGATGACTATTCATAGGTGTAGAACAAACTGTGGATATGCATGCAGACCCCTTATTGCTTATGTGATCCACCAAGGGATTCCAGAATACCTTTGGAAATGTGATTAGCAAAGGACAAATTACATAACACTTGGTTGCATGTACACATCGGTACCTGTTCATCATGCTGGTGGCTACTACCTATGTGGTACTGTGGGGGTAATATGTTCCTTATAGGTGGATGAGAATGCTTAGTTTGGCTTATAGCTTTACAGCATGGGTTTGACAACAGGCATCTGTCTGTATGATACCCTTGTGGAGTATGTGTGTGTCATCTGGAGAATGCATTATAGGCCACAGTATGCATTACCAGACGTGGACAGACATAGCCCTACTGTGATTGCTTGTACCTAAGAGAACTATATGGCAAACAGGAGTGGTCTCAGTAATGGGTGCAGATGAATACCAGTGGTTACTGGCATTGTATAGTACCTGAAGGATACAAATGTTGCTGTGTGTCCTACATCTGTGTGTCGGTTGTCAAGACATCATCTAACGATTGGTTATGGTCAGGCTGTTGAAGTGATGTATACCACCAGAATACAAAACAATGACAGATAGTAACAGTATCACCCACAGCACAGTGTCAGACCATGTCATACACACATGTGTAGTCAGGTTCTGGAATGTGTGTAGTACAATGCATACTGGCCACCAATAGAAACTATGGAGTGTTACTGTGTAATACAGAGCATGTCACCCTGGCCATGTGTCCACTATGCATGTACATGCAGACAGTGCACCTCCACCATGTTCACAACTGTGCACCTGCAAATCTGTGCTACACACATCCCACACATACTGTCCACTCTCTAACACATGCTGCCAATACTGCACACATCAGCCAAGTGGCACTTGGCCAGACAATACACAACTGGAACCAACACTGGTGTAAACACTACAATGACAATCATAGCTTTAATGCATCATGCCTGCTCAGCAACACCTTCAAGCATATCATTACACTCTACAGCTGACAACATGCTAACATTGCTATACTGCTATATAGACACCCTGTGCATCAGCACCATGGTAGCCTGTTCCTGCATCGATGTTACAGATGACAGGAGGCGGCACAGGTTTCATCATATGCACAGGGTGTGTTGTTGGTTTGCCAGAGGCCTACAGTGAGCCATCCAATTGACATGTATGTGTGTGTGTGTGTGTGTGTGTGTGTGTGTGTGTGTGTGTGTGTGTGTGTGTGTGTGCATGTGGGGCAAGAATACTGTAATGGGAAAATGTTGTTGTAATGTGTGTGGCGATGTGTTAGCCCTGGGTGTCTGGAGTATGTGTGTGTGTCTGCATGCACAAAGTTCTACCATGTGGTTGCCATATATGGGTATTTGTGGGACAGCCACAGACTGTACCTGTGAGGCTTTACAGATCACTGCCTCTGGCCATGGATACGGTACCTGTGCCTGGCAGGGGTGCTACTGACACTATCGGGTACTAAGCCAGACTGGGTACTATCCCCAGAGGTGGATGGATGCACACTAGACACAGGTCCCTGCTGGGACTGTCCATAGCCACGTGCACATGATCTTCTAGGACATTCTATGGACAGCTCACCCCCCAACATTGCTGGGGCTGGTACTGGCACTATGGGAGTGGCTGTGGCCTGAGGGACATCCGTGGCGACTGCCAGCTGCTGATGTTGCTGGCATGTGTCCACGTTGATGTCTCAACCGTCACGCACTGTCCTGACACATGGATATGACATTGCGGAGGATATTTAATGTCTCTCCCCAACATCTATCAGTGACCTCACTGTAATGTCGGATGGCACATGCTAGGTCACGGATATTGTCAATGACAGCAGTGTTATGGGCCCTCTGTGCCCTTAGGCCCTGTCTGGTGTACCGTTGCATATGTGCCTGTGCCTCCATGACAGCCTGGAACATGCGTGACGTTGTCAGACTTGTGGTACATCTGCCAGTGGCATGATGAGCAGCAGTGCTCCTATGAGAACCCCTGGACATCTGCCTATGTGGTACCCTTCCAGACATCTGGGTATGGCTGCTGTGTTGGGATGCATGTGCCATGGATACCACACTGTCCTGGCCAATGCCAACAGTAAGCTGTCCTTCAGCTATGGGCATTGGTGATGGATGTATTGGCAGTATGACTGTATGCATGGATGGGGTGGACAGCTGTGTACTGTCAATTGGTGGCCCAATGACACACCCTGGCAAACACGCCTGTGCCTCAACACACCTATCTTCAGTATCACTATATGGCTCGGTGACATCATTTTCCCTGCTGCAGTTAACCAGCCCTAACACAGCATCTGTGGGAGGGAGACAGGAAACACACTTTACGACCTGTACATGATGTCAGCACACATGCACACATGCACACATGAACTCATGCACACATGCACACATGAACACATGCACACATGAACACATGCACACATGAACACATGAACACATGCACACATGCATACAAATACACTCCTCACTACAGCAGATACACACACACACCACTAGCAATCCAAAACATACTTAATAGTGGTTGAAGGTGGGTTACAGTATCACAAGGCAAACAGTCATATCACACATGTCAGCATGCAGAAAGTTTGTTGCTCAAGACCATGCAGTGCGAGTGTAGACAGCCCGTGTTAATAACAGTATACATGACTTTGATGCATGTGTGCTGTTGTTCAGTGATTGGCCTCACACCCACTCATTACATGGGTTTGTAAGGTGCCCAATAGGGAGCATTGACTAACATGAATGTGTTATGTGTTGAAGAGTGTCACACAGCCCAATGATTGGCCTCTACCCCTCAGGTATATTATGTGTGCTGTGTGGATGACATGTGGAATACTGAAGTGTGACCTTACAGTGGGTGCCTGGATATGTTATGTGTAGCATGTTAAGATGTACTGCATATGACAAAGTTGTGTATGTTGTGTACATGTGTATCAACTATACCTATCCAATGTCCAGTACAGTGTTGTCACAATTGTGTGTGCTGCTCTGTGTATTGCATGTGATTGAGGCAGCTACTGTCATTACTGAGATGTGCATAGTCTCACAGCAAACATGCACAGCATGCGTTATGTATAGGTGTGTTACATGTACATGGCCTACACCTTACCTATGACATGCACATTTCATTAGCAATATTAAAATTATAACATACTCACCAGCATTGACTGGCTGCCTTGCTGTCACATCAGAGGGACCTACAAGAATATGATACAGTTTGTCAGTGGCCACAACTGTGCCATTGCTACTGTGAGTTTGCTAAACTACAGTAGTACAACAGTTGACAGGCACAGGCGTACAGATTATATTCCAAATGTCAGTATTGCACAACACTATGCAGCACAACTGCTAAACACACAGTACATAAGTCACATATGCATAATCTACCAATACAGATAACAGTAGTCTACAGATAGGTCATGTTATCTGCATGCTCCATGTCAACATGCTGGGTGGCTCCGGCCTCCATGATGACAAATGTCAGTTGCTGTTCCTATGGTTGGCCAGGAGCCACCACACCTAGGAACAGCTCCTCCACTCTGGTGAGGGGTGGATGAATGCCAACTCCACCACCTGTGGCAAGCTGTTGTCAACGGATATCAGACGCACATCGCCAGACATGTCTAATTAAATCACTGCAGTGATGGCGTACCTGCTCATTTGTCCGGTTATGCATGCCTATGTCATTTACCTGACAAACGAGATCTTGCCACAGTGCAGTCCACTCATGCTGGTCCTGGCTGGTTCCAGAGAACAGCAGGGTGTAGTGCTGCACCAGGCTGTTGGGTATTTCTGCCTCCTCTGCAGCTGTATAACACGGGTTTCTTTGGTGGGACATACCCCCGGAAGACAATTAAACATGATGTGTGAGCAAGTCAAGTGACACACTTAACATCCTAAAGTATAGATATCAATTACCTGCCATATTTCACATCCGATTGGTTGTCAGAGGATAGACATGTTCAATACCACATATTAGTGCTCAGGCCACAACTGGCTGATGGTGCCTGCCACGATCTATAGATCAAACCATGTTCTGCACAGCAGCAAAGAGAAGCCAGTATGTAAGACTATACACCAGTACATGGCACACTGTATGTGACACAGTGCACCACCTAGCCACAGGAGGTATATATCCAGCTAATGCATAAAGAAAGATGTCATCCATTGCAATGAATGTAAAGTACAGTTACAGTATTACCAGTATACCACAGTAGTCCTTGATGCCAAACCCCTGCCTAACATATGTGCACAGTTGTTGATATAGGTGGCATACTGCTGTACTAGACTATACCTGTTGCTAGATACACACGTATACCCTGTAACACATATATGACTGAGGGCATGGTACAGGCATAATTACACACACATCAGACATACATATAACACACAAATGTATTCCAACCCAGATGAGCTTTACCTGTGTACCATACAGTACTGTGCGTCACTACTTACAAAACCTTATGCCTGAGGTATGTAACCTGTGAAGACTACAGGGAATACACAAAACAGTGTTTCCAAGCAATGTGAACATATACCATACTGTACTGTTTAGGCTTACAGCTTCAGTAGTACTACAGTTCATATGGGATTTGGATTCACCAGCAGTACCACTCACTAAGCATACATGTATTGCTTTAGCCTACAATGGGACACCACAGTCGACAACAAGGGACTGCATCAAACCATATGCCATACTACTTTTTCTGCCTAGCAATAGCATACACATCTTTTGTGGGGATCACAGCTAGGACACAAACTACCATGACAGAAACAATTTCACACTAAGCTATCACACCTTTACAGACCTTGTACACATTCACCAGCACATTCACCATCACACTCAGTCAACGTCACATAGCAATTATTGCACTAAGTACATGTGCGTGTGCATCGTGTCATGGGTAGTTAATACACTATTCGCCCTAGGGCCTACAGCAGCCTGGCCATACGCTACCCTGTCCTTTGACACACATGTAATTTAATTTCACTTGCCCCTGTCAAACAGAGGCACAAAGGTGATTCCTGGGGTGTATTTCCTATCTCCCAAACAATCATCAGGAGTATTTATGACAACTGCTAATGAGGAGCTTTGTTTGCTATTAATAGGTGGTTTGTTCCAGAGTATGGCATGTCTCTGAGTAAGGACTCTATCCCTCCAGCATGTGCTGTTTAGTGAGCAGGCAAGGTTTAGGGCCCTAGAGTGTGTATCTGGGAGGGATTGAAATATGTTTACGTGGAGGATGTCCAACAGCTATGGGTGTGACATAGCTCTGTATGTTAGGCAGAGGTCACCTCTGGGTAGGCGGTATGCAACACAGTGTAGCTGTGGTTTTGTGAGTCAGTCTGCATAGGGCATCTGTTTGAGGCCAGTATTACGCTTTGTGAGGTATGTCTGTGGACTTTCCAGTTGCTGTAGTTGGCATTGTACTCTCTAATGGATTTTAAGTGTGATGAGTAGAGGGGAACACTGACCTATATTCCCTAGATGACACACCTTTTGTGATGATGTGTACCATGTAGACAGAGTACATGACTAGTGTGGCACTGTGATTATCATAGGGGAGGCTACTGTCCACCTGTGTCCCATGTTCCCTTATCACACCTTCGGTGTTAGGTAGACTACTACCTATGTGGTAGTTAATGGGTACAGTGTTCTGGCAAGAAGGGATGGCACTGCAGTGTCAACACTGAGCTTCAGTCCATACCTTAGTCGCCAGGCACCTGTCGCAGTAAGTATGCCCCATGTCTCGTCTCTCTCCCTCTCTCTCTCTCTCCTTATATATATATATATATATATATATATATATATATATATATATATATATATATATATATATATATACACACATACATACACACATCAATATAAACATCCATTGCTGTACATATAGATGTACATATAGGCACATATACAGTCCACTATTCATGATGGGAATATCAATTATGCGACAGTTGTGAGATATACAGTTATGTAGTAATATTGCACAGTGTTGTGCAGATTGCATTGAAGGTGTCCTCAGCCCATGTAGCTTTAGCAGGCCTCACTGGCTGCAACACTGCAAAACTGACAGAACATACCCATGCTGTTTTCTTTGCCACACACTACAACCTACATAGAAATATGCATATAACAACCCTCAACAATGTATCTATATACACCCTTCACAAACAGTTGCAGTATGTCCCTTGCCCTATGCACATATACAGATACATATAGATACATACTGCTGCCACATATGGATGATTCACAGTATGTAGAGTACTCCATAAACATCTACTACATGCCAGCAAATACATATGTGTTACATACCTTTCCTTTGTATTGCTCTGTTCCGTCTGTTTTTAAAAGAAATAATTTCTTTTTTTCTTTTTTTTCTTTGTGTGTTGCTCTTTTTTTTTCTGTGTCTCTGTTTCTGTCTCTTTGCCTGTCTTTGTCTGTGTCTCTGTCTCTGTCTCTCTCTTGCTCTCGCTCTCGCTCTCTCTCTTGCTACAATGAGATTATTGCATGTGTGGACAGCAAGTACAGCCTGCTTTTCTAGGTATCTGCACATGTGCACGTGATGGCCTCTGCACCAATTTGTGCCCACCATTTACTAATTGCATGCAGCCTGCTGTGTGGTAATTGCAGTACTCACTGTCATAGCAGCTCACTGCTATAAAATGCTAGGTTAGGTAGGCGTAGCCCTTTCAGCTTTCCAAAGTGGGGCCCATGCTTGTTTGCTGTGGACACCATTGTGTCAGTCAGAAGGTTGGTATACTTCTTATATCTGAAGCTAGGGTTGTAGCCAGTGGTTTGCATGTTGTACTCAAACCTGAATGTTGCTGCTTCTAGTACACAATTGTCAGTGTAGAATTTTACTCACCCCTCCAAATGCTTACACAAGATACATGGGAGTATGTACTTTCTTTTCTAATTAGACAATTAACTGCCATGCAAAAGTAGTTATTGCAATGTATTCCCCTGGCACATGAACTGTTTGTGAACTACTATACTGTGAATGTTAATTACCTCACTTCTGAATAATTTGTTGTTTATTTGTGTTGACATTAGCACAGGCTGCTCAAGACAACTGGACACATTTCAGAACTGAGTATGCCTACCTACATCCTTGGTAGAGATTGAATACACAGATATATTGTTCTTTTGGATAGGGGTGCAGAAGTACAGAGAGCATTATATATTATCGTGTGATGTTTATCTTGCTGAACATACAGGGTTGCTGTGTACCTGTTAGTCTAACAAGGCAAGTAGTCTGTCTGCGTAGCTCCCACTTGTGGACATATCCAGATGGTAGCCAGAGGTTAGCCTATTATTCTTTGTCTGTGCACCGCACCGGTCTTTTCTGCACAGGAACAATGGCATTGTCACAGTTGGTTGCTACCAGTACATGGCTACAACCTTTGATATTTCTGTTTTGTACTGCTACATAAGGGTATGCTTGTGGGACTCATTCCAAAGCTATTTGCAGAGTGTGTAACAGCAGAAAAGCTGTAATGCCTGTGTGTTTCTGCCTCTGCCAGGCCTCTGATACACTCAGGTATATATTTGAACAGCCTCAGGGAAAGGTACATATATGTGAGGTACACCTGTAATATATCACAGACATTAAGTTGAGACTGTGAGAGAATCAGAGCATATGTATTAATACACATTTTCTGGCGTGCAAGCAGTGTGTACTCTTACTTATTGACATTATTCATTAAGTGTAATTCCCCACTTTTCGGCCTAACGTCAGTACTTTTCAGAGGGATTCTGAGGGACACAGCTAACATTTGTTTACGAATCAGGGACATCCCTGAAAAGCAGTCACAGTTGGGAAGTATGGCCTCCGCCCTATTCAAATATGCCAGTGTTTATCCTGCTTTGATACTGTGTGGGGTTTGTAAAGTGCTACTGTAACATTATTTCCTGCTAGAATTGCTGGTTCTCTTTTCACAGTCATGTCATGCAATTCCACAACAACTGCTGGTAAAGATTCACAGAACAAGATTTGTGTTATGGCATTCCTATTTTCCCTTTACATTCACTCATTGTAATGCATGATATATTTATTACAGCACCGACTTGTTGTATATCTACTGTGGCTTAGTGGTACTTTATGCAGTGTAGTGTGTCCGGGGTTCGAGACTGACAGAGGTGTTTTATTTTGCTGCTCAGCAGAACAAGGGCCCTGCCATGCAGTGCGACTAAGGCACTTTTAAGCAGTTGTAAGCAGGTTTGCATGGGTTTGCATGATGCTTAGCAATACTTAGCTAAGCGCACTTATGCGCACACTCACTCAAACCCGCTAACTACTGCTTAAAAGTGTTTACTCCCACTAACCCCCGCACTAATTTCTTCGAAAGAAACGAAAATGGGGAGATAGGAAAGTGGTAAAAAAGGGGGCACAAAGAGGGAAAGACAGTAGGGAAAGCAGCTCGGGATGTGCAGGATGGGTGTAGGGAAGGTCCATAGCTGCCCATTTCTTTACCAGCAACAGCTGTGCATATGTTAGGAATTTAGAGTGAGATTTGAAACCTTCCACCCCTGAGAGAGGGGTGAGGACAACAAAGTATGTTGTACTGACAATTTTAATTATCAGTTTACATATCCAGCGGGTGCGAAATGGGCAGCTATGTATGGGGCGTAATTTTTTTGTGGGTACAGCTTGCCCTTTTTTTTTTTTTTTCAGGTGAGACTGGAATGTGAGGTAGAGGAAGTAGGTATATTTGGGGAGGTAGGCTGGGGATGTAAACAGACAAGACAAACAAGGTGCATACAGGGGCAGAATATGACACATGGGGTGGGTGAACACAATTGACGGGGACGGATGTTTGGAAATCGCAAGCCCAAGAGCCCACAGATGGTAACAGTGGAACTGAGATCCCCACTCATGGGCAGTCACCACTGCACCTTCACAGCCCTGAGGATGGCTGTGCTGGGGGCTGCGTAGGAGGGGCAGGCTCACCCGTGAGTCACGCCACTCTCGCCTCAAGCTGGCATAGGGGATCAGCGACTGAATGCTGGATTTCCCTACACACCACAGCCCGGACCCTTCAGAGGGTGACAGGTGGCCCTTCTCCACCCACGCTTGCACGGGGGGATGAGCCCCATCCCCTGCTGCACTTCCACCTGAAGGTGGCACAGGACCAATGGAGAAGGGAAGCCCGGGCTGGGCACCGGACCTGCTGGTGCCAGGTGCAATCGCCAGCTGAGTAGGGACAGGTGGGTCAGTTGGGACCAGCCTTCCCATATGTTCTGTGTTTAGGTGAGTTTAATTACAACATAGACAACAGCATTCCAAATTAGTTGTAACAGCATGCAGTAATATTCCCATTAACCCAACACACCAGGGTTCCAACAGTTAAACAGCAAGCATAACACATGCATATATTGAACAACAGTGGACATTCCAACAGCATGCAGGGATGATTGGTGGCAACAGCCCTCCAAGATTGTGGTGTTTGAACAGGGCACATGCATCAAAGTAAATGCAGATATTTATAGAACAATAGGACATATATCCCAACAAATGTTTAGAGATTAGACATACCCATTGAGGTGTAGAATTGCATTGTTTATGCACATACAGTAGGGTGTAAAAAGATACCTCCATTAACATCTTATAAGTACTTTTAGTCTACACTACATTCCTATTGACTGCAGGTGTATATCCCCTGCATGTATTATTACACTAGGCAACGTGCATTAGGTTGTGTAATGGGTTTGGCTAGTTCATTATATACCTGACCTATATCTGACTTACTAACTGTCCAAGATGCAGATGTTACTGCTACATAGGTATATATTTTATTTATATTTATATATCTACATATCTGGATGTGTTCACGTGACATTTTCAGTTATATTTCTACAGAAACCTCCATTTCATGTAGCACACTCACATTTCTGGGGAACACATTAACAAGCTACTCATGTGCCAGATTTACCTATGCATGTCAGCCATTAACCAACTGTTGAGGACGGTATATATGCTTCACAGCTACTGGCACTTCTTTCATCCACTTCATATGGGACTGCCCAACTGTGGGTTGACAGCACTTAATACAACAGTACTATTTATATAATGCAAGGGTACAACAACATTTCAAAGTAAGTGACACAGACACACTCCAAGTATTATACCTTTATTAATTACATTAAACACTTTTCTACAGGCTCTCTCATTTATTTGATATTACAGTGCATACAGAAGACTTATTCAAGACGTATTATACTTTTATTAATAGGTTACAGCACTCTTTTTCAGGCTCGCTCACTTATTTTATATAACAGTACATGCAGAGATATTATTCCGGACTTATTTTACCTTTATTAATGGGTTACTACACTCTTTTTCTGGCTCTCTGACTTATTTTATATAACAGTAATTGCAGTGAAATTATTCAGGGCATTTTATGCCTTTATTATTGGGCTACAAGACTTTTTTTCAGGCTCTCTCACCTATTTTATATAACAATACATGCAGAATAATTACTAACCTGCCTGGTGGTGCTGCCTTACCAGCCTATCTGCATAGGCTTGCTGATTCGCAGCATGGACACCTGCAGCTGTGAAGTAAATGAAGGGATATTGAGACATACCTATCCATTATATAGACTAAATTAACATGTCTTACATACTTCATTCCATGGCTACCTACTCAGTAGTGGGGCATCTTGCATGTCACAGGCCTCCTGTATCCATCGGTTCAGTAGGTCCTGCTTCCATCTCTTCAGGTGTGCATGGTGATGACAGACTTGCTCACCAGTCTGAGGGACGCTTGTGGCACTGGGGAGATCATGAGCTAACCGGTTCCAAGCCTCTGCTTTGTACTCCGTCCCATGGAACTGGCCCTGTAGGAGTCTTGACTCATGACCGTGGACAAGGAGCCAAACCATGTATTTTGACTCCTCGATGCCCCAGCGTTGCACTCGAAAGCATGTACCCTCTCCAGCACCAGCCATTCTGACTGCAGATGGGAGCTACAATCAGTTATGATGAGTATTCCCACCTATGGAGCTTAAATATGCAGCATTTCCTGCACTTTTTTGTGACTGGCCATTTTTGAAAATTCTCGGCTGATTGCAGACCTGCTTAGCAATGGTTAATCTTCCATTTATAAGTATATGTATGTTAACAGTGCATGCTTATTCTAATCTGTCATGGCTTAGTGGTTCAGTACTTTGATTATGGTGCAAACTGTCCTGGGTTCAAGCCTTGTCATTGCTTTATTTTACTACTGTCCATACAGGCTAGGGGGTGTGTCTGTGTTTAGACCACTTTGCACTACGTTGCTCCACGTTGCCTGACGGTGCACTGGTTAGCGTGGCACGCAGCTCCATGCAAACGTATTGCGCTAGGTAAAGCACTGCTTAGCTATAAGCAATAATATTGTGCTAGGTAAAACCCTGCTTATCTATGGGCAATTTTATTGCACTAGGTAAAACCCTGCTTAGCCATGGGCAATTTTATTGCGCTAGGTAAAACGCTGCTTAGCCATGGGCATGTAAGTTGCACTATGTAAAATGCTGCTTAGCTATGGACAATTATATGTCAATATCCTCAATGCTGCTCACCTTCTTATCTTTATATGTATACATTTTGTTCACTAATACATAGGCCATTTCTATGCTTTTTACTAAAATTTCATTCATATATGTCAGGAATTATTTTATATACTAATTTAAAACATAAAATAGACAGGGGAGTGGTGGGACTAGAACTGGGAATGCCTCCTCTTTGTGTGAACGCTCGACCACTACGCTATTGCTACTTGGCTTGATTTGCATAAACATTTCTTATTATGCTCTTCGTTGTCGACATTGCTAACTGCAGCTAAGCGATGGGCACACCCACGCACACACGCGCAAATAGGGGCAGCTATATCGGGAATTATAAAAAAAAATTAGTTTACATTTTACATTTACAAAGGGGTTTAGTATGTGGGGATGTGTACTGTTTGCTATGTGTGCATTTCAGCAGACTCGCTCCTTGCATTTCTCATTTTCACTTTATATGGTTGCAGGGGCGTGGATATTTTGACTGCTCGGCAGTCCGACACGCCCCCTGCAGTCTTACACACCCCGTGTAAGCCTTCCAGTTGAGTCAGCACCGTCATGCATATGCATGATGCACTGACGTCGTAGGCTTAAACGGCAGTCTCCGAGTAAGACTTGGTTAGTCTTACTCGGAGGATTACTGAATCCCGGCCCAAGTTTTTGATTAGTTTTCTTAACCACTTGCTGGATATGTAAGTCAATTTTGAGTTGGTCATCAGTTGTCATCCGTAGTAATTTTGTGTGCTTTTCAATGCAAATGATGTTTTATTCAGGGAAGAGTTGGAGTAGGAGAGCTTAAGGTGATCACTGGCCTTGGGGAGAAAGAGAAGGAGTTTTGTTTTTATAGGATTCAGAATAAGCTGATTTTCATTTATCTAGCTTTCAACTGAGAAGAAATATTGTTGTGTTAAGTATCTGAAGTTGTGAGATTGAGTTTGAAGATGTGATCAGAGTAGAATCATCTGCGTATTGTATGGGGGTTGAGTGGGTAGTGGAAAAATGGAGGTAATGTTTAAAGATACTAAAAAGAAGGGGTCCCAGGACGGAGCCCTGTGCTACGCCAGTGTGTATTGGTAGTTTAAGCATTCATTCCTGTTAGTGTTGATGGCTTTGTGATAGCAGACTGCAAGGGGAAGTTTAGTTAGCATCTGTGAATATATTTACTTCAACTGTTAGTATTTTAACAGCAAAAACTGAAGCATTTTTACTGTGCTCCAACTTAGATCATGTTTTAATTGTAAAGGAATGGGACACACAAAGATGAATAAGATATGTATTCCCTGTGAAGATAAAGGGAATTTGTGTGAAAGTTGAAATGAGACTTATTATTCATTATTTAGAAAATATGGAGCATAATTTTACAGAATGAAAAAAATGTACTAAGAATTAACATTACTGATGTCGAAAAATACACCTCAGATCAGATAGCAAAAATTCAAACATTTTTTTCTAAAACAAAAATGACAAAATGCAAAACATTTTATCTCCTTGGAAAGCCCCCCATTCCACTAACACACACACACACACACACACACACACACACACACACACACACACACCCTTGCCCACTAACGGATATCACTCCATGCTGTCTTTTTGACCTAGATTTATCACATGACTTGCAATTCTTTATTGGAATCCCCACCACCACCACCATCACCTGTCTTCTTTGCAAAAAGCATCTAAAACAGTCCCTTTTTACTGGTATTCAGGCCATGCCATTCCTATATTTACACAAGATATTATTGCATCCAGTTTATTTACAATAACACAAACAGACATTAATGCACAATCAGTTATCATGTGTAAGTTTAATCCTTACTGCACATTATCAAATACTAAACAAGTGTTTGAACCTTTATTATTAAACTTATACAAAAAAGCAAGTTGTGCAGAGTTACTGTCCCCTTATAGTAGGATCCTCCTGCCATAGCAGTGTGCCAGCACAGAGCTGCAGACTGCCTGTTCCTAGGTAATCTTCCCAACACTCTGGCCTCCAGGCAGCATTCAAAACCATTAGCTGCAGGTGACTTGATTCCCACCTATGTTTGGCAAAGGGAGAAGGTGGGAATACAAAGTGAGGGAGCTATTCAAGCTTGTCCCATTCTTCTCCAAAAAAGAAGTCTGTAAGTGTCTGAGGAGTGTGGATCTGATACAACAAATGACAATACATGATGCTTTTTTTCCTGCCCATTAGAGCTTCTAACTCCATCCTCAGTGCTGCAGCAATGGGGTTGGTGGCGGAGGGTTTTAATGTTGCTTTGACTGGTAAATAAGATAAAAGAGGCCAGGTACCTGGTCTACCTCACCTAAATAACCTGCCTGCTGTTACATCCTATCCCTCTTATCTCACTTCCTCTGAATCATTTAACTTGCTTCCTCTGCAGGCTCCTAGATATGACTAGGCTCATTTTGTTCTACCCTCCCCCAGCTGGCTGTTGACCTGTTCCTACATAGAGAGGGAGGTGAGGAAAAAAAATCTATATCCAAACTATCTAAAGAGGGGAGTTACATAAAAACAGCCATAAAACTTAAAGAAAGAAAATTATATGTAACATTGAGAGGCTGACCCATACAAATAACTTGTGTCAGAGCCATGGACTAAAACTAAATGCCAAGAAATGCATAATAGTATCCTTTGGAAAGTTATCAACCCCTGGTAACTATCATATTAACAACACCCCGCTAACAGTTGACCCAATAGTTAGGGACTTATGGACACACGTAGACCATCACGTGTCTACAGTAGTAAGGAAATCATTCTATGTTGGGCAACTTATAAACAGATGCATGGTATCTAGGTCCAAGGAAATTATTGTTCCACTGCATTCTGCATTTATTAGACCTATCATTGAATACAATGCTCTCTTTGGAATGTACCTAACCAGGCATATCCAACAATTGGAGCATCCACATAGCTTCTTCACTGAAAGAATACAGGGCATAAGTAACATGTCCTATGCAGACTACCCCAAGGCCTTATCTCTGTATTCTGATTCCTACAGCCTGTTGAGGGAAGATCTAAGCCTGGCATACAGGGCATTGTCAGATCTCAATCTGATGGACCTCCTGCATATCCACAAAACAAATAGCACCAGACTTGCCCATTCAAATGACTTAAACCTTGCCTGAAAAATAAATAGAACCTGCTAGAGATACAGCCATGTATCCCAGAGACTGCCCTGTCTCTGGAGCAGGCTCCCATCCATGTGAAGCAGAGTTCCTCCCTAGCCAAATTCATGTGTAACTTGGACAATTGGACGTGGAACAGGAAATTCATCACAGGCTTGACATGTATGTCTCTAATGGACACAGGTAACCTGCAAATGGTTCATCTCCCAGGCCCCAGCATGTAAATGTTCCATCTCGCAAGCCTCTGCTTACAATTATCAAGGGTACCAGAACTTGAAAGAGATTTGGCATGCATGGCTAGGCTTAAAAAGCTCCTTGTGTCCGTTAGCCTAGTAAACACCTATGAACCTATGAAAACATAAATGCTGGGTACAAACAGAAGCACAAAGATCAGCCATGATTGGCTGGATGATGCTATCTTCTGGGAGACTCAACACCATACTGTGCTGCGTATGTTGTTAGCATGGTAAATGACAGGGCTTAGCCCCCTGACAGAGGTTTGATGATTGGCAAGCATGACAGAAAAATCATCAAGGGAAAATTCAATATTCATCCCAACTAGATACAATAATATTCACATTAAACACATTTATAACTAGCTAATAAATTATTTGAGCTATGTACAGACAATGTTAGTCTTCTTGATTACAATAAAAAAAAATATTTTTTTAAGTTGCATTTCTAATCACATTTCCCTTCATATTTTTTCCAAATTACTGCACAGCACATCCATATTCATATAATAAAGTAGATGTTTATTATTTCTGAATTTGCTCTTTGTTTTATCATTGCAGTACTTTATCATCTACTGCTGCTACTATATTAATAATTTAAGTGACAGTGGGGGAAGTGCTCTTTTTCTGTTTTCTGGTGATTCTTTTTTTTATATGGCTAATAAGCACCAGAGGTAAAGAATTTGATCATTTCTTAAACCATGTGGAATTGGTGCACAATATAATTATAATGACTTTGAAAGGACGAACAGCATCAGACTTACCCATTCTAAAGACTTAAATGTTGCCTGTGATATGCATAGGACCTGCTGGAAAGACAGGTATATATCCCAGCGACTACTCCTTCTCTGGAACAGGCTCCCTATCCATGTGAAACAGAGTTCCTCTCTAACCCAGTTCAAGTGCAACTTAGTCAACTGGATGGGGAACAGGAAATTCATCCCCTGGTTTGGATGATGATAGAAAACTGATGGTGTTTGTAGTTAATGATGTGTTTTTTGCTTTATGAGCAAAAAGGAAGAATCAAAGGATGAAAAAAACTAAGTAGAACTGCAAATCTCCTTATATTCCATCATATTACTGTCAACTTGTGAAAATGCAGAATGCTAACATTACTTTTTTATATGACTTGTAAACATTTGCTGTTTTATTCAATGGATACTAGTATTAAAAATTCAGAAAGTTTGCATTTATATATGCAGTGAGGTAAGTCATAGATGGTGATATTGTTCAGAAAAGAGACACATTTAAATATAACAAAGTGTGGTAACTGTGAATGAACATTGTTTTAGGCTGATGCTATGAAAGACTAGTTAAGACAGATCTTTCACTGTAGATGTGGATGAGTATATGTATCAACATGATAATTGATATGCATGCATAAATTATAACGCACAATAATTTTATGAATGGATGTGAGGCTACACTTGTATTCTAGTAGATTAATTATGTAGTAAGGGTATTTTAATTATGAAATTATTGCCAATAATGTAAAAATATAATGACAATCCAAATGAAGAAAGTAATAAAGTGTATTCACTCTGATGTTGCCATGTCTGTACCAAAGGAAGGAAACTAACTTATAAATTTGACATGAAAATTAAAACTGACCAGTTTGTTTTCTTTTTTTTTTTCAAGACAATATCAGATTGTAAAAACAAAATACTGGATGATATGCTAAGGCAGGCTTCTGAATTTTGTATGGAGAAGTAAAGTCACACTGCTATGAAAAGGTGAGTAAAATAATTCCAAGTGTAATACTAATCTGCTAGGTGAAAGTAATAACCGAGAAAGAACTAAAAGTATAAGTTATGAATAAGTTAGACAGATGGGAGTTGCATACATATAACTACTCTTTGTGGTAATGCTGAAAAAGATGTAAGGTTCTTATTCAGAATGTTAGCAATATAAGTAAGGACTCACATTACAGTTTCTGTAAACTAAGAAATGATTTACACGGAATATGAAAGCAGAGTTAAATATTGATGTTGAGGGCAGAAAAGAAGATATTGGATGTTAAAAAAAAAGTTACGCTGCACTAAAATGGAACTGTTTCTGCAATACAGTATTTTGCACTTCAGAGACACATTACCCACAATGAGGAAAGATATCATTATTGACTAAATTTTAATGTCTCTGAATTAGTGTTAATCTCCAGCAGAGGTAATCTGCATTTTCCTGTGGTAGTTAATAATGGTGCCCCATCCATAGTGTTGACATATGACACGGTCATTCACTCTTTCACATATGACATAAACACATGTGTGCATACACACACACACACACACACACACACACACACACACACACACACACACACACACACACACACAGACATACTTACACATTGCATAATTTGTACCTGTCCAAGAGCTGACAACTGTCCCCAATGTCTCTTCTATTGTTTTTTGTCCCTGTCATGATAAATCCCACATCCCTACAGTTAGTTAATAATGACAGACATTACAGCTTTGTTATTGTTAATGCTGTAAAATGCATAATGCTGTTAAGAGTGTTTGCTAGTTAAGTATTAACTTTGTAAGTGAATCCAAGTAATAATTAATCTGCCTGGTGCTGTCAAGTGTACCTTCCTACATTTTGCCTCCCCACATTGTCCCTCATGAGTCATGGTGTACTGCTAACATTGAATCATACCAGACATTACAGCTCCATCCTTCTTATTCCATACCAATAATAATAATAATAATAACTATACTAGCAGTTTAGTTACATAATGGGATAATGGTGCAGAGTTAAAAGTGGTTTTCCTACATTTCACATGACATAACTTTTTTTACAGAATTAGGTGATTGTTTAGAGTTTCCCTGGTATACAGTAGCAGAACAGAATACTAATTTTCTCTGTGTGAGGTGAGAGGATACAGCTCTTGAGTAATTTATAGGGATATATAGAGTATCCCTGATATTGTGTTCCCATCAACCTACACTGAATTTCTTTTTTTTTTATATATATATATATCTTTTTATTAATTGCATCTGTGTCATGATATGAAGAGTATTCTTGGCATCTATGCTCCCACCAAACCTAAATGAAATTACAGTAGAGAGTCGATTATCGGAACTAATTAGGACCTAGGGTAGTTAGGATAATCAAACTGTTCGGATAATGAAATATACATTGAACTGGATTAAAAAACTTCTTCTAAAATCTTGTTTTTTCTGCATGCAGAGAATGCACTTTTCAACCATTCAGCAATTCTAGTGGACAATAAAGAATATTTTTCACACACGCATGGGCTACAAGCTCAAAAAACACACACAAGTGAATGTGTATAATGTTTACATATTCAGACTTTATGATTTTTCCTGCTCAAAAACTTTGGAAGACTGCATTCAGATAATTGACTTTTTGGATAATCAACATTTGGATAATTAGCTCTTGACTGTACTCTTGATGTTTTAACTTCTCCTAAGTAGATAGCCCCCCATCAATGCACATCTTGTTCAAGTGCTGTTGAGGCATGATATTTAAGCAGCTATCCCTGGCAGCTGACGTACTTCTCAAGCCCACATCTTGTTTAGTTGCTGATAAGGCACAATATTAAGTAGATTTCCTTGATGGCTAATCTACACCCCAAACCAATTTTAGCAACCCCACATACCTGCACAAATACACTAGCTCACACACACGCACACACACACACACACACACACACACACACACACACACACACACACACACACACACACACACACACACACACACACACTCACAACTATCATATCTGCTAACTAGCCCCACCTTCTGTGATCCAGGCAGACACACACACTCACAGGTACACTCCTGCATGCAGGCATACACATACATGTACACATTTACTCACCCAGCACTACCTGTCTGTCAAACTCCCTACCACTAACCTCAACCATGCCTGGTAAACAAAGGCATTTGGACATGTTCATTAAAGTGAGTATTCAGAAGCAGTTGTACTACTTTACAGTTGTTAGTTTCTGATATGCATATAGAAATTCAGTGTATATATATTTTTGAAAAGTTATTTTTTAACATTTTAAATAATTACATGTCTTAAGTGGTGGTTAATAGTTTCTGCTATGCATATAGAAATTCAGTGTATATATATATATATATATATATATATGACCGAAGCGCCACGTCACCGACACCCGGAAGACCGAGACGGAACGACCGAACAGGTAGGATACCGAAAACGCGATATCCCGACGGCTGAGAGACCGACAACGGCAGCATGTAAGCGCGATACGGTAAGTGTGTGAAAGTGAAAGATGTAGTATTGGGGAGCGGACAGGTAAGTGTACGATAGTGAGGGATTTTAGGATAGGGTGTGGGAAAGGTGAGTGTGCGGTGGTGTCGGACTAAGGGTTCCGGTGAGGTAAGTGTGTGGAAGTGACGTAGAGCAGTGTAGGGTAGTGTTAAGTGTGTCAGGGTTAGAATGCGGGTGGAGTGAGTGTGTGATAGTGACGGGCTGAATGTTTTAGGGTGGGTTAAGTGAGTTAGGGTTAGGGTGCAGGTAGGGTAAGTGTCGGTAGGGACGGTGGTGAGGTTTAGGGGTGGGTTAAGTGAGTTAGGGTTAGGGTGCAGGTAGGGTGAGTGTGCGATAGTGACGGTGTTGAAGTTTAGGGGTCTGTTAAGTGAGTTAGGGTTAGGTGCGGGTTGGGTAAGTGTGCGGTAGTGTCGGACGTTAGGGTTAGGGTTTAGGTTAAGGTTAGTGGATATGTTGTTGTGTGCAATGTGTAGTTGGCGTTTTTTGTGTCGGTGTTGTGGTGTTCGGTATGTTGAGTTGTTGGTGTGGTGTGTTTTCGGTTGTTTGGGGTCGGTAACATGTGTGTCGGCGATTCGTACGTTCGGTCTATGAAAGTAGACCCATATATATATATATATATATATATATATATATATATATATATATATATATATATATATTTGTCTTAAGTGGTAGTTAATAATGATTGGTTATCAGATGGCACATGGGTATATACATACAATGTCATTTAAATGTTTTAGTATCCGGAAAATGTCCACTTGTATTTGGTGGATGTAATTGGCAAATACTTTCAGTTTTGTGTTGGGTTACACCATTCTCAGTGGCTTTTCCTTCAAGTTTTAGTTTTTGTTTTGTTTTTAACACTTGACCTGTTTGATGGGTATTTGTGTTGTTAAACTGTAAGCTTATGGAAAACATTACAAGAGAAGAAGAAAAACAGTTATACAATGCATGGCTATACAGCTTATTCACTCCAAATAAAGAGAGATATTGATTGAGGAGGGGAATAGTGGCAGTAAGATAGTTTATTAAGCTATGACTTTAATAATAAATGAAGAAGCAGTAAAAACAAGAGGGCATAGGAAGATGGTATAGTATAAAGGTTTGAAGATATTCTTTCACGGGTACATATGATGTGATTTGAACCAATGGAAACATATTTATCAAATGCGTTGGTAGTTATTAACCCACAAGTACATTAAATATTCAAGTAGGTGTTCTAGTTTTCCTAAAAATGATTGAATCAAAAAAAGATGTTATCCATTGCAATTGTAAATTCTGGTGTATATTAATTATGATGTCCATTGAAAACAGATATGAGAAAAAAGCTGCACAGTGTAATTGTCAGTAATTAAATTTGTGCTGGTAAAGGTTGTCAAGAAGAACCATTTTAATATTATGTTAGTGTATTTTTGGTAGCCAATGGTATACTAAAATTTATAACTTGGCTGTATTTGAGGCAGGATTTGCCCATCACTTCTGCAGTAGCCCACAAGAGTGAAGTGTGAGTGTGAAATGTTGACTGAGTAAGTCATCCTAATTCAGTCATAGCTGAGTGATGATCATCAGTAATGCACTAGACTTGTTTGGAAAAAGAAGTGTATTTCTTTTTTCTTACGTTTTCAGCATTAGTTTGCTATTTAATGGAATTCCCCCCCTCTGGAAGCCTCCGTGCCACTATATGATATAGTGGATTTGGCTGTATCCTGTAGTTCACATCCACTTGTCCTTGTATTTACCAATCCATACAAATGGACTGACTGAGTGCAATTGCTACTGGCTAGTATTGCCTCAAAGTAGGGCTGTTATTGTAAGTTTTATTGTCTATAACTCCCTGTTTTCCACAAGATGTACTAGTTGCCCTCCAGATTATTCCTGCCCTTCGGACAAATTAGTAACTTGTAGCTCCTTTTTTGGCAATCTTGGATGGATTCCTCACTGGAAAGGCCCTTCAATGGCTGAGAAATGTGATGTTAAGGCCTAATGTGTAACAGCCAGAGAAGAAGGACTAAAAGGGGGTACAGATGACAGGGTGGGAAATTCCATCATGTTGCAGTTGCTGGTCAGCTTCCCTACTCCAAGAACAGTGACATGTAATAACATTAATAGGTGCAGTGTTCACACCCACCCACTAGGAAAATTATGTCATGTCACACCCTCTAAGTCAATTGTTATCCTGTGAGACACTAGTGTCTAACAGAAACTGCATAATCAACAATTGTTTTTCTTCCCTCCTTGAAGATAGGAGAATTGATCATTGGCTGCCCAATCCTATGCCCCCCACCCTTCACCCCGTACATGCATAGCTGATACTACAGTGGCCCAAGATTGTTCACAAACCTTGGTCTCCAACACCATAAATGGATATTGTCTGTCTGTGCCAATGTCCACACTACCTATAAGTTTTATTGGTGCTTGACTTAATTACCTAATATATATTGCACTGAACTGCTCAATTCAGTCCATCCAAACTGCAACATAAGCAATTGTAATTAATCATTTCTAGACAGAATCTGTTTATACAGTCAAATGGAGAAGGTTATGACCTTTTTAAAAGCAGTTTATAAAACATAAAACTGTAAAATGGAGTTAAAAGCAAAGCTGTATAATTATTTTTTCAAGTCATGGGATTTTTATAAATGAAGTGGTAATACAATTGTGTCCCCTAAATCACATTTTTTATATATACTATATAGCCATCTATAGTAGAGGTTCTTAAGTAGCAGTTAGTATCAGAGAAAAAAAGAGTAACGGGGTTAATTTTATATTAGTGTGGTAACTTCTGGAAATGATTTTGTATTTTGGATAGAAATGAAACGGGCATAATTACGACTTGATAAATACGTTAGTTTTACAATACTTTGTTAATAAAGAAATAAGATATGTGTATTGATGTGAATTAATAAAAGAAACAACTTATTAATTTTGAAATTACCTTTATTGATATCTCCAAACAAAGGCAGTTACCACAGAAGCAAATATCTTTGAAGAAGCCAATGCAATACTATAAACTTGCTTTATATAATCATGGGTTCTATTCATCCAGACACAAAAACTCACAATGCCAACAATTCTACAGCTAATTTCATATATTCTATGCATGTTAGTGCATCTAGCAATTCATATGTGGCTGTATGATCTGTATTAGTCATTCCAATTACTGTAATCTTCATCTTGTCCTACATAAATGAAAAGCATGATTATAAGCTTCATGTATTTATTTATTTACTCTTTATTAACCACGTTAGTCCCACTAGGCTAGCAGGCTCCTTTTCAGGTGAGACCCAAGGTGGTATTCATACTGACTAACAGAAATGTGGCCAGAGTACAAAAGAATATCCCTTAAATTTTTGATAAGTGCTCTAGGGTTTTTAACATGCACCAGAGCTATTTTCATTTCAGGCAAATGGGTCCCCAGTATAATGTCTCACCTGCAGTACAGTACAGTCAAGAATGCAGCAGCCACTAATGCTATAATGCAGTGTCAGTAATGAAAAACTAATCTAATTACCTAGGGTGGGAATAGAGCCCACAGACTTCTGATCTTTCTGCACTAAAAGGAAGCGTGCTGCACATTGAGTCACTGGCACTACACTTTGCAAAGGTATCTTGAAAATATTTTTTATCTGTTTACTACCCAGCGAGGTACACTGCTCATTAGAACTATATGTGTGTTTCATTCAAAATATCTTCAATTATTTACTGTCTGACAAATGGCATGTTGACCAACCCACCCACATCTGTGTGTTGAGGGGTGGACATGTGTACTACATAATACACACCTCAAATCCCTAATGGCAGGAAGTATTTCTTTTGCATGACTATAGTAAAAATCTTGGTTGCAATGACCCAAATCACAAATGGCATGTGGCAACATTGTTAAGAGGGATAGATGCTAAAGTAGGTCACATTTCACTTTATATCCATCCCCTTGTGAGAGCCATAAAATAGACTGCGTAGGAGGTAGGCATAAGAGAGAGTTACTTTAACTTCACTGGTGAGAAACTTTTTGTTGCGGTAGAGGAGCCCTATTTTCTGATGAGTTTTCTTTATACAGTTGTTAATGTGTATATCGATAATGGAACGAGTTTATTAAATTGGACATAACACATATTTTGTATTTAACATCTGCAGAGATACACATGATCTGCTGGTTGAAGTTGTCACTGTAATGTATTATATGTAGATTAGCATGGATACATCCAGTATCCCTTTCAACCCCCTTTCAGCCCCTTCTCCCCATCTGCAGTCATGCCTTTGGACAAGCCTTTTCTATCATTTGCTATCTCTTATTGCAGCAGGAGAACAAACAGTTGTATCGATTCAGAATGGTTGTGGCCATATCCCACAGATTCCTGACCAGTAGTAACACTTTATATATAGCCCAGCATCATCATTGTGTCACACAGTACAGCACAAATTGCTTTGTAAATATGCTTTTTTGACAAAAGTATGGACCACAGTGGTATCTGGAATTAACGTGTCCACTGTAATCTATTATTCATTTTATTCCAAACATATTCTTCCTCAAAAATATCCATCAAAATTTCTACATAAATATGGATAGCATTATCCCTCATTGTGGTACTACTCAATTGGAAATAGCAGGAACTGGAACATATTTTTGTCAGAACTTGATATAGCAAGTCAAGCAAAAATTCATTCAGTATAGCATCATACTTTCCATTTTTATTCAAAAAATGTTTAACTGCTTCCATCCCTCCCCCACATGGTATACTCATATACAGGGAATTAACATCCAGCATAACTGAATATGATGAATTCTTCAAAATTTTTCTCTACCAAAATACATGAAAAATGTATGACATCTTTTAACACTAATGGAATAAAATCCAATATGGGTTTTAAATATTGCTCTAAAAATAACTGAAGCTGGTTCTATTTATTTATTTATTTTACATTTGTTGACTGGGTTTGTCCAACTGACCTAAGTAGCCCTTTTTCAGCAGAGGCCCAAGGAAAAAAGCTCCACATGTTCTACAGATTATAATTTACAAAAATAAGTAAACAATCAACAACTGGTTTACAGAAAATATTCAAAGCAACATATGCATAAAAAACAAGGATTTGCTACAGTGAACTAATCATTATGTCTGCCATATTTAGAATACTATGTCATTCAGAAGGCCTAACAATAGTTTTGTCACTGGGCATAAAATATTACATTATGCAGATAAGAATTATGTAATGTGCTTAGGACCGAGAAGTTAATGTGAGACAAGGTCTAGAGAGTTAAAGAAAGTTACATAGATTGGGAGCAGATAGAGGTGTGCAGTTAGGGTTAATAAGCTGTTTAAGGGGGGGTGGTACAGAGGCAGGTCCATTGGCTTTGCATGTATTCTTTAGTGGCTAGCTTGAATTGACTAAGTTGCTTGAGTGTCCTGATCTCTAGTGTGAGTTTGTTCCATGCCTTGGAAGGATTATAGCTATAGAGAATGCATACTTTCTTAGTTTTAGGTTTGTGGATTTGTAGCAGATCTAGGTTACAGCTCCGGAGGGATTTGGCAGGTGAATAGTGGGAGATGACAGATGATAGGGTAGAACATTAAGAAGGCTGATAAAGGATGGAGTGGATGATCTGGAGTTAAGGAAGAAGAAGTTGGTGAGGTAGTTCACGCCAGTTAAGGTGTTTGAGTGAGAGACAGTGATGTGACTTGTAAGCTTGATGTGCTGCAAATTTGGCTATCTTGTTGTAGGTAGATTCAAGTTTGGCAAGGAGTGTGGAGTTGAAGCAAGTAAGAATTTGAGTGCCATAAAATAGACTGGGTAGGAGGTAGGCATAAGAGAGAGTTACTTTAGCTTCAGTGGTGAGAAATGTTTTGTTGCGGTAGAGGAGCCCTAGTTTCTGATGAGTTTTCTTGATACAGTTGTTAATGTGTAGATCAAATTTAAGTTGGTCATCAATGATGGCACCGAGGAGTTTAGCGCTAGTTTCCACCTCGATGTGTGTGTTTTTGAGGGACAGGATTGTGAAAGTGGATTTAATGTGGTTGTAGTTTTAGGAAGAAGAAGCAGTAGCTTAGTTTTATGGGGGGGTTAAGGATAAGCTGGTTATCAGGGAGCCAGTTTAATATTGACTTAAAGGAAGTCTGTATTGTAGAGATGAGTTTGAAGGGAGAGTCAGCAATAGTGATGACAGCAGAGTCATAAGCATGATGGACCAGTGATGACTGAGGACAGGAAGAATAAAGAAGATTAGTGAAGATGTTGAAAAGAAGTGGACAAAGGATGGAACCCTGAGGGACACCCATTTTAACTGGAAGTGGAAGGGAGAGTGTAGATTGTCACTTCACTGCTTGAGATCTGTCAGTGAGGTAGCTAGAAAACCATGCAACAGTAGCAGGGGAGAATTTAAGGTTGGTTACTTTGTGCAGAAGGAGATGCTGAGAGATGGTGTCAAAAGCTTTAGAGAGATCTAAGAATAGGCAGGAGACATTTTTTTTTCTGGCAAGGGCTATAGTATTAAGGAATGATAGTAGGGCAGTAGTAGTACTATGCTTTGGTCTAAAGCCATGTTGAGTAGGTGTAAGCAGATTTTCAGAGAGTAGGTAGTGCATAACTTGTTTATCTATGCATTTTTCTAGAACTTTAGAGAGAGGAGAGAGGATGGCAATTGGGCTAAAATTAGTGATGCCTGAGGAGTTACTTCCTTTGTGTATTGGTAGAGTGAAGAACTGTTTCCATATGGAAGAGACTCTGGACTCTGAAATAGAATGGTTGATTAAGAGAGATACAGGGAGAGCAAGAGAGTCAGCAGCTAACTGAAGGAAAAGGCAAGGAATGTTGATAGAAGCTGAGCAAGGTTTGAGTTTAGAAAGTAGGGATTTGATGTAACTAGTGGGTACAGGTTTGAGGTAAAAAGAATTTGATGAAAGAATAGTGGGATTTGATAGAGACTGGTTAGAAATATTATTAAAGGTAGATGAATTGGCACTGGGGTTAAATAGTTTGGATATAGAGTCAATGAAATATGTGTTGAAGGTGGAAGCAGTATCTTTGGGAGTGTTATCAGGGCAAGGATTGAGGGAGCAGAGACCACCAGGATGTAGTATGTGGTTTAAGGAGTTCCAAAATTATTTGGGGTTAGATTTCAAGGCTGAAGGTGGCTTATAGTAGAAGTGTCTTTTATCTTTATTAATAGACTTTTTGGCCTGATTTCTAAGTTTTTTGTATTTTAGCAAGTCTGCAGGGAGCTTTGTTTTGTCCCATGTTTTCCATGCTCTGTCTCTATTTTTCATTAGGATACAGGTGGAATTTGATAGCCATGGAGAGAGATATATTAGATTTAATATGGAGTGTGTAAAGTGGGGCAAGTGAGTCAAGAATACTGAGAAAGGTAGTGCTGAAAGACAGGACAGCACCATCAAGGGGGAATTGGGTAAGGAAATTCCAGTTAACTTTAAAGAGAAGAGAGGTAAAGGTGTCAGGGTGGAAGTTAGTAATCTTGTGGCATGTGATAAATTTATGCTGTTTAGTAAAGTGAGGGATATATCTACATACTTTTATTGGGGGGTGATCACTTAGTGTGGTGGGAAGGGTTTTAGGATTGTGATATTTAGAGGGATGAGAGACTAGAATCCAGTTGATAATGGTGCTGTGTGTATGAGAGTTGTTGGTATGGGTGGCATCACTGATAAGTTGAGTAAAGCCGTACGAGTTGATGTGTAAGGAAGAATTTGGGGTACAGAGTGTTAACCAATTAATATTGACATCACCAAGAACAATGGTTTCATTAGGAGTATGTTGAGAGAAGTATGAGAAAATGTTTTCCAGCAGGGGTAAGTTATTCCCCTGGGAGAATGTAGATTGCTACTATTGTGATGGTGGTGTGGGTGTTAAGTACAAGGTTGACTGTCAGTATTTCAACAGGGGAAAAGGATGGGATAGTTTTATTAGGAGTTGTCAGAGTAAGGTGGTTAGAGTAAACAATGGCAACTCCATCACCCTTTTTCTTTTGGTGGTCAAGGCACAGTGTACAATAGCCAGGAGGGAGAAAGTCTTTGCCATGGTGTTGGGGTTTTAGCCAAGTTTCTGTTAGGGTGTTTACATCAGGGGTGTGGCTTGAGATCCAAACATGAAGTTCACTAACTTTGTTTAATGTACTTTTATTGTTTATTGAGTAAAAGGAGAGTTGTTTGTTTGGGTGGGGGCAGAGGTGTATAGGTTATTGGGAGTATAGTTATCAGTGGAGTTGTGTTGAGTGGGGCCTGGATTGGGATGAATATCTCCTGCAAGTAGAAGAACATTAGGGTAGTAGTGACAGTTATATTTGTATAAGATAACGATAAAATACTTTCTTTTATTTTTAGGGAATATGGTGTAGGTGGGGAGATTTTAGGAAGAGGAGTTTCAGTAGAAAAGATAGAAGTGAAAATAGCAAATGAATGATAAGGAGACGAGGTATCACTAGTTTGAGTTATTGTAGGAACTTTGAGGATAGGAGATAACTGGATATTATTTGAGGTGAGAGTGTGAAGGAGGAGTAATGTAGGTAGTACATGAAAAAGGGTAGTAGAGAAAGGAATGATAGGTAAGAGTATTGAGTGTTAGAGTACTGAAATTGGTGATTGGGGAGTTAATAGTAGGTTTATTTTGCTCGTAGGTATGTGTGAGTGTGTTGTTTCGTGATGTTTGAGTAGGGGAGTAGGAGTAATGTGGGTAGGGGAAGGAGAAGTAATAGTTTTCTAGTGTAGTGTGGGAGAGGGGAGGGGTTGGTTCTGGTTTGTGTGGAGAACGGTAAGGGGAAGTAAGGTGCAGAGTAGATGTTAACAATGGTTAGGTACAAAGGAAATGCTATGGGTGGGTAGGAAAGGCTGTGGGTGAAGAGCAAAGTGAGCCCGCGAGTAGTGTAGAATATGAATGGCCAAAGTATGTGCTTAAGGAAACTGAGTATGTGACAATCTGCATGCATTAAGATGGACTTTGTACTGTGAACTCTAAGTAAACTGTGAATAGTGGAAAAGTACTGAAAAACAAGAGCCTGCTTGAAAGCAGGAAATGTGCCTTATATGGAACTGCATCCGATTTTCCTTTTTTGCCTAGAGATGCAGTAATGTGAACTGCTTTAAGCCTACAGGTAAACCACTGGTTGGTTAATTGTATTTTGTACTAATTTAATTGGTCTAGTTTATATTTTTGTATTGTCAGCAGTATTACCAGCATATAGGCTTATGCATTCCTTTGTTCGGGGAGTCACCCTGGTACTTTCCATGAGGCTCCCACACGTGTGTAATAATCACCACTGAAAGAGAGGAAGAATTGTCTTGTCTTCATTTAAGGTAAAATG
The DNA here is from genome assembly GCF_019279795.1 of Protopterus annectens. Lineage (NCBI taxonomy): Eukaryota > Metazoa > Chordata > Ceratodontiformes > Protopteridae > Protopterus > Protopterus annectens. Next base: position 1,899,890,144 of record NC_056728.1, read on the forward strand.
TTAAATGCACCAAAGGGTGCCGTGACTTAGATCTGAATTGACAACAGCTGCGGCAGTTGGGGATTGAACAAAATACTGCTAGTGAAAGTGCCCATGACAGAATGTTCTATTCTGGCAGTGTTTCTTTCATTTACTGTACTTGCCTGCTTTAAAATTTGATATTGATAATTTTATAGAAGTGTAATAATTCCTCTCATTCAGTTGTTTTGAGGTAAGTGGCATGCATTTCTTTTCTGCTATTGATTGTGCAGTATGAGAGTGGGTTAAAATGAAAAACTAGCAACATAAGAGTGAAACGAGATACAAGGGTGGGGAAAACGACGTTTACAAAACGTCACAGCTAAATCTGTAAAATACAGTATAGCTTATTGTGTGAAATTGGGAGCGAGTGTGGGAACCATAAAGGAGCCAGAAAGAGACACACCAGCTGGTTATATGTATTTTCATGTGTCCCGGGACAGTTGTATGTTTATAAGTCAGTGGGTCGCCCTCACTAAGGGTGATGGTGAACTCGCCTTTCCAGAAAATGGTAGTTTTAATAAAAATTATTTGCTTAATCTCCAAAGAAAGTTAAGGAAAAAATGGAGAAGAATACCAGGGTTGTGCTGGGCAGCATTTAATGATTGGATGCCAGAGGCAAAAGAGGAGAAAAGGATTAGGTTATTAGTAGTCTAAAAGATAATCAGCAGAAATTAAAAGAACAATTGAGGGAATTACAACATACTGCTAGTAATTTAGATGTAGTAAACGGTAAATGCTTGAAGGACCTACCCTTTGAGGGGCTTTATCCTGTAAAGGAACTAGCTAAATTGCAAATAACTGAATCATCACAAGACGGTAATGCCTGGCTCTCCCCACCACCGACTGCACCACTGATTGCATCCCCGCAGTATCAGCCCCCCCTTGCTCAACAAGGAGCCGAAACACAGCAGCCAGATTCCACCACTAAAGATTCCACCCCTAGAGAGAGAGAGAGAACAAGTTGCGGATAGTCAGTTTAGTGAATCTGATCCAGAAAAGAGCGATAGAAAAATGGGACCAAGAACTTGTAGTAAGACTCATAAAGAAGCAAAAGCTGTAATGTACTTTAAATCTAAACCCTATTATAAAGGAAAAGGGAAGCAACATTTACACAGATTAAGGCATTTTGGCCAGTTCCCCGCTATAATTGACAGTGGGGATGGATATTTTTGGCCAGATAAATTTAATCCAGATTCAGAATCAGAGTTGTCAGATGGCGACAGATTGTTACATTTGAGGGAGGTACCTAACCCAACCCATGCTAGAAGTGCACAGGAACTACCGACCACTGTAGTACCTAGGGTGTGGTCGGAGGTTGATTTTCAAGCCATTACCAAATCAGTAGCACCTATCCCTACTAATCCAGCTAAGTTCCAGTGTGTGCTGGCAGGACATATTTGTTTACAAAATCCTACAATAGAAGAAGTCAGGGCAGCTCTCCAGTACGTCATACCAGCTGATCTGATTAAACAAATTTGGGACAATGCTAATGTCCCTACTCTGATTCCAAAACATGATGCACAAGGAGATAATGGGTTTGAAGTGGTCAGATAGTGTATAGTAGATGCTATTACAATAATAGTTCCACCCACACCCAACTGGTCCAAAATCAAATCAGTTCTTCAAAAAGAAGACGAACCTGTGGACGAGTATTTCAATCGTCTCACTGAAGCCTTTGAGGCTTGCTCTGGTTACCCAGAACATACAGAAGGGCCAGCACAGAGTGGATTGTCGGCTGCCTTCATAGATGGGTTATGCCCACAAGTATGGGATAAGCTAAAGGAAGTATGTTTAAACTGGCCTAGTCTTGGATTGCATGAATTAGTCATACAAGTGCAATACCTCTCCGACCACTTAGCACAGGAAAAAAAGGACTTACAGGAAAAATTGGTTAAAGCACAGATTCAGATGTGTACTGTCTTCAGGCAACATGAACAGGGAGGACGAGGATGGGGATGGTATATATTTCTCGGAGGTACAGGCCAACACGGAAGGACTGTGGCTGACCAAGTTTGCAGATGACTGCAAACTGGGTGCCATAATTAACACTCCAGCCGACACAAGCATCCTCCAAAAGGGCCTCATAGAAACAGACAACTGGTGCCAGAGCCATCGCCTCAAGCTAAACACCAAAAAGTGTATAGTCATCCCCTTTGGCAAAAACAAAGTGCCCACAAATTACCACATAGGTGGTAATCCATTAAGTACAGAAGAAGTAATTAGGGACCTGGGGACCCAAGTTGATAGCAATCTCTCATTTGACAACCACGTGGCCAAAGTGGTTAGAAAAACATTTTATATAGCCCACCTAATCATAATGGGGTTCACATCTAGATCAGGGGAGGTCATCGTGCCTCTTTACTCATCCCTCATCAGGCCCATAATTGAGTACAATGCCCCTTTTGGGATGTACCTTACCAGACACCTGCAGCAACTGGAAAGACCCCAAAAGTACCTCACCAAGAGGATCAAAGGGCTCAAACAGATGCCATATGCTGCCCGGTTAAAGAAACTCCAGCTCTACTCAGTGGCATACCACCTGCTCAGAGGCGATCTGTGCCTGACGTATAAAGCCATGTCCAACCTGGAATTAATGGACATGCTGCACCTCAAAAAATCCAAATCCCATCGAGCTACGCTCGAGAGACTTGAACCTCAGCACTGAAATAAATAGGACATGCTGGAGGGACAGATTCATAACCCAGAGGCTCCCTTCACTCTGGAATAAAATCCCAGTCCAGGTTAGGCAGAGTCCCTCATTGACTCTCTTCAAGAGGAATCTTGATGAGTGGATGGGAGATCGTAGGTTTACCCCGGGTATCACTTCTGTGTCACTGTTAGACAGAGGCACAGTATATTAACCTCGAAAAAGGGCATAGCAAAATTAATTTAAAATGGGTGGTGAAAGCCAAACACACTCTGGCTAGGCTTATAAATGCCCTAGGGCAGATAGCCTAGTATGAACCTATGAACCTATGAAGAGGGAGAGGTTGACACCAAGGGGCAGGAAACCAAAATAGACAAAACTGGCAGGAAACATGATCAGCCCCACCCCAAAGCTATAATAATCAGATGGAGTGTTTCAATTGTGGCCAAGTAGGTCATTGGAGAAATTAATGTCCGTATCTGGCTGAGCAACATGCCCCACCCACTGATACGTCACCTCAGTGGAATTCTAATTGGACCCCATCCAATCGGCAGCCATTACAGTGAAGGTTCCCTGAAGAAAGACAACAGCAGTTGTGCCCTTTAAACCCTGTGGATCAAGATGGACCACATGTTATGTTACTCACCAAAAATAAACCGTACCCATTTTTAATTGACACTGGAGCAGCCAAATCTAAGTTAGCTGGCAAAGCAGCAATACATGTCCCCCTCGCCAATAACATAACTAGAGGGGTAGGTGTCTCTAGTATTCCTATTGAATATTCTGAAACCGTCCCAGTCCCAGTAACTTTGGGACCTTTACAAGACAATCATGCATTTTTAGTAGGACCCTCAGCACCTTTAAATTTATTGGAGAGAGATTTGCTCTGTAAGATGGGAGCAACCATCTTCTGCACAGCTGAAGGAGTATATTTACAAGTACCTTCAGATAAACAAGATAGTATTTTGGCTACTTTAGATGAAAATGTCAATACAATATGTATGCAGTCTGACCTCGATAAAAATAAGCATTTAAATTCATTTACCCTCTCATCTATGGACCACTCATGATAATGATGTTGGGTTTCTGATTTCAGCTACTCCTGTAAAAATAACCTTAAAACCCAGAGCAAAGTTACCTCAGGTACCACAGTACCCTTTGACGGTAGGGGCCACATCTGGTATTGCCCCTGTCATTTCTGTCTTGGTACAACAAGGAATTATAGTACCTACAACAAGTTCATGTAATACTCCAATTCTACCAGTAAGGAAACCTGGTAAACAAGCTTACAGATTTGTGCAAGACTTGCGAGAAGTCAATAAGCTGTCTTGCCTGTTTTTCCAATCGTACCAAACCCAGCTATGATTTTAAGCTGCATCCCACCTGCAGCATGTTGTTTTACGGTTATAGATATCTCATCAGCTTTCTTCTCTATCCCAGTACATTCAGATAGTCAGTATTTGTTTGCATTCACTTATAAGGGCCAACAGTATACTTGGACCTGACTACTCCAAGGATATGTAGAATCCGCAACCCTATTCTCTAGAGAGATGCACAGACAACTGCAGGATTTACAGTTACCACCACGTTCAGTACTGGTCCAATATGTAGACGATATTCTTATAGCTTCACAAGATACTAAGTCTTGTAAAGAGGACTCACTTCTAGTTTTAAATTTTTTAGTTGAATGAGGTTTTAAGGTAAATAGATCTAAACTGCAGTTCTGTCAAGAAAAGGTACAATACCTGGGACACATAATTTCTATGGGTTTACATCAAATACTTCCAAGTAGAATTACCTCCATTCAGACTGCCCCCTGCCCTGTAACTCAGAGACACCTCAGGGGGTTCCTTGGCCTTGCAGGTTATTGTAGACAGTGAGTGCCCAATTTTTCAGAAATTTCAGCCCCTCTGCTACACCTTCTAAAAAAGGAGGTCACAGACCCTCTGCCTTGGACCCCTGAACATGAAAACACCTTTCAGGCTATTAAAACAGCACTGATAAACCCACCTGCCCTGGGGCTCCCAGATTATTCTAAACCCTTTGTTTTCTTCTGTTGTGAAAGAAATAAAACTGCCCCGGGCCTGCTGGCACAAGCGCGCATGGAAGGCTATCGACCTATAGCATATTACAGCACTCAGTTAGTCCCTCTTGCTTCTGGCTATCCACCCAGTTTACGAGCGTTGGCAGTCGCTACAGTTTTGATCGATATGGCAGCACCATTAACTTTAGGACATGACACTTTATTAGCAGTACCTCATGCGGTGCAAGCGTTACTCTTAAAAACAAAAACACAGTACCTTTCTAATGCTTGCCTCACCAAATATGAGTTAAGTTTATTAAGTAATCCCGCTGTTCAAATTACACGTTGCCCACCACTAAACCCTGCTTCATTGATTCCAGCTAGTGACGAGGGTGAACCACATGACTGTTTGCTTGTAGTTAACACTGTTCTTTCTCCTAGGTTAGATTTGCAAGATGTTCCTTTGCTTAATCCTGATTTAGTTCTTTTTGTAGATGGGTCCTGTTTATGAAATAATCTTCATGAACTCCAGGCTGCATGGTCAGTCTGCTCGCCAGCTGAGGTTTTATAAACTGGACAATTACCACCTGGCACTTCTGCACAAGCCGCGGAATTAGTGGCACTTTCGCATGCATGTAAAATGGCCAAAGACAGATCTGTTACTATTTATACTGATTCACGTTATGCCCATGGTGTTGTTCATGATTTTGGTACCTTGTGGAAGGAAAGGGGGTTTTTGACATCTTCTGGGGCACCAATTAAAAATTACTTGTATATTGATCACCTCTTACAGTATTTATTATTATCTTCTAAATTTGCTGTTGTCAAGTGTGCAGCTCACCAGTCTAATGACTCTCTAGTAGCTAAGGGGAAATAATTTGGCTGACTGGGCTGCCAAACAGGCTGCTCTCTTACACACTGTTCAGGGACAATTTCTGCAGCCTATCTTACAAACAGTTACTTTTGACACTACTGTTTTAAAAGCTTTACAAAGTGAAGCATTGGAATCAGAAAGAAAAACATGGTTGGCCCAAAGTTGTTTCAAACGTTCTGATTCAATTTGGCAGCATCCTGATGGCAGATTAATTTGCCCTATATCTATGTTAAATTCTCTTATAAAAGCATATAATTTGCCAGCTCATGTAGGGGTACAAGCATTAGTCAAACAAATCCAGAAGGATTGGTTCGCCCCAGGACTTTTTGCTTCTGTGCAACATTTTTTGAGCACGTGCTCCATTTGTTTACAGCATAACATTTCAAAAGGCACTCTGGCTCCTGCTCAACTGGTGCCAAAACAAATGGGACCATTTTGTGCCTTACAGTGGGACTTTATTGAACTCCCACCTTGTACTCGTTTTAAATATGTTTTGACTGTTGTTGATATTTTTCAGGGTGGTTAGAAGCCTATCCATGTGCTAAAAATAATGCTATTTCAGTTGCAAAAAAATTGTGTTATGAACTTGATACCTCGTTTTGGTGTTCCTTGTCAGATATACACTGACCGTGGAAAGCATTTTACTGCTAAGTTAGTTGAATCATTGTGTACAATGTTAGGCATTACTTTGAAATTCCATTGCTAATATAGACCACAGGCATCAGGTATTATTGAACAAATGAATCAGACCTTGAAAACTAGTCATGCTAAAGTCACTTCAGAAACAGGCTTAACTTAGGTGCAGGCCTTACCACTAGCCTTACTTTCTATGTGAGCACAACCGCATCCTATTAAGGGTCTTTCTCCACATGAAATTCTCATGGGTTGCCCTCTGCATATGCTCATGACACCACCACCACCCCTTTCTGAATATGATGCATTTGATAATGATATTCTCTTGTACTGCAAATCTCTAGTTTCCTTTCTACAGTTTCACCATCGGCAAGTAGCAACTGCTCAACATCTTCCAGATCCTTTCATGTCATCCTCACTACAACCAGGCAATTGGGTTTACGTTAAGTCCTTCTATAGAAAAACAGGCCCTTCCTGGTTCTTCTGACAATGTCATCTGCTGTGTGACTGCAAGGATCTGCAACCTGGATACACATTTTACACGTCAAAAAAGTTGTGCCATCCGAAGACCAACAGCCTTTATCTTTTTCAACTCCAGATTCTCCTCCCATTGCTACTGTTCCAGTACCTGACGATGCCTAATAACTACCCTTTTGGAAAACTCCAAATTCCTGATACTACGCACACTCAACAACCATTTCCACAAAAATAATGGACAGCCATTTTGCTGGTCATTTTTATTGTACTGTTATTTTTAATGTGGCCATTTTTATTTCCTGCTCCATCAACGCATCACACCAAGCGAGCTATTTGGCACCCACCTTTTAACACCTACCAAGCCATCAAATATGTTTATGCTTCTACATTCAACGTTTCTAACTGTTGGATCTGCACTGCCATTCCCTCCGTACATGGGGGATTGTCATTGGCTGCGACTCCACTAAGTATCATTGATACATGGACTAGCTTACTCGACAACACTGCTAACATTACATCCAGTAAATCTATTGCATTACAACTTTCTCTCCATCGCAATGGCACTCTGTGTTTCCGACGAAATTACTCAAGTCAACATCATTGGACTCGAAAAATGGGAAAAACTATCTGCAACATGAGAATCGAATACCAGTGCAATTATACAGAAGGAAACCACATAGCCTCGGGCTGTTGAGTGTCATTTGATGCCATTCAGCCGACACTGAGAAATGCCTCGTTACTTGGTTCTCACAATATCGTATTTCTTGCCATATACCATGGCATAACTACAGGCAGTGACCATTCTTCAAACATTACCACCCTGGTGCAGGACTGTTATTTTATATGCAGAAGAAAGGCCTATAAATGGCTACCAGAAAACTGGTCTGGTAGCTGTTTCTTAGGTTATTTAGTCCCAGCCATCCGACATACATCTGCTTTACCTCAAGGAAAAATTCGGAAGGTTCGAGAGGTTAAAAAGTCTGCCAATCTGGTAGGCCAAGTTGACACTTCATGGATTTATCATCATGATTTAGCTCATGCTGGCACCAAAGGACTATCTCATATGGACTTGGGTGATGACATCATATCATGGGCTGGTATAATTCCAGCATACAGAGCAAAAATCAATTTGGGAACTGAGAAAACTGTCCAAATTGCTTGAAGTATTAAGCAATGCCACATTTTCTGCTTTAGAACTAGTGACTGATGAATTGACTGCTATTAGAGCTGTAGTCCTCCAAAACTGTAAGGCTCTCGATTTCACCCTAGCAGCGAAAGGTGGAACTTGTGCTTTAATCCAGCAGGAGTGTTGTACGTTTATTCCTGACAATCAGCACGAAATTGAAAGTCATCTTGAACTCATTCAGAGAGTCTCCGAACTCTCTAAGACCAAGGAGGCCGATAACTCAACATGGGCATGGTTAACTAATCTGTTCTCGGGTTGGGAAGGTGGATTATTGAAGTTAATTTTATTAATCGCAGTATTAGCTGTTATTGCCTTTCTTGTTGTGTTTTTAATCAAAGCATTACTTTTGAAATTAATGTCTTTTAAGACTACTAAAAAGGTGCCAAAGTTTTATATGCCTGCATTCATAAATATGGATGAGGAAATAAAAATGTGTGACAATGTTGAAGGAACCAGCCACATGGTTATGTTAGACTTAGGGCAAATGTATGACAGACTAAATGGTGATGCTTACACAGCATCAAATGGGGGATTGTAGAATATGAATGGCCAAAGTATGTGCTTAAGGAAATTGAGTATGTGACAATATGCATGCATTAAGACGGACTTTGTACTGTGAACTCTAAGTAAACTGTGAATAGTGGAAAAGTAATGAAAAACAAGAGCCTGCTTGAAAACAGGAAATGTGTCTTATATAAAGTGCATCCGATTTTCCATTTTTGCCTAGAGATGTAGTAATGTGAACTGCTTTAAGCCTACAGGTAAATCACTGACTGGTTAATTGTCTTTTATGCTAATTTAATTCATAGGTTCATAGGTTCATAGGTAGGTACTAAGCTATCGGCCTAAGGGCCTACATAAGCCTAGCCAACAAGGTTCCCTGGCTTATACCACCCAAGAAAGTTATTTTCCTGTGCCACTGTCGAGCAAAGACACAGACATGATCCCCGGGGTGTATTTCCTATTTCCCATCCACTCATCAAGATTTTTCTTGAAGAGTGCTAATGAAGAACTTTGCTTGACATAGATTGGTAGCCTGTTCCAGATTATGGGAAGTCTCTGGGATAGGAATCTATCCCTCCAGCATGTCCTGTTTATTGTGGTGACAAGGTTTAGGTCCCTAGAGTGTGTAGCTCGGAGGGATTGGGATTTATTTAGGTGTAGCATGTCCAACAGCTCTGGGTTTGACATAGCTTTATATGTTAGGCAGAGATCACCTCTGAGTAGGCGATATGCTATGGAGTAAAGCTGGAGTTTTTTGAGGTGGTCAGTGTAGGGCATTTGTTTGAGTCCAGTAATCCTCTTTGTAAGGTACTTCTGTGGCCTTTCCAGCTGCTGCAGATGTCTTGTGAGGTACATTCCAAAAGGGGCGTTGTACTCTATAGTGGGTCTAATGAGTGTTGAGTAGAGGGGAACGATGACCTCTTTTTTCCTGGATGAGAATCCTTTTGTGATGAGGTGTGCCACGTAGAAGGACTTCCTGACTACTGTGGCGATGTGACTATCAAAGGAGAGACTACTGTCCACCTGGGTCCCAAGGTCTCTTATCACGCATTCGGTGTTAAGTAGATTGCTGCCTACGTGGTAGTTCATTCGTACAGAGTTTTTACCAAAGGGGATGACACTGCATTTTTTGGCATTGAGCTTGAGGCCATGGCTCTGACACCAGGCATTTGTCTCAGACAGGCCCTTATGTAGGATGTTCACATCATTTGGGGACTTCACTATGGCTCCTAGTTTGCAGTCTTCTGTGAACTTCGTTAGCCAGAGGCCTTCTGTGTTAGTCTGTACTTCAGAGAAGTAGATACCAAACAGGAGCGGTCCCAGGACAGAACCCTGTGGTACACCACTTGTCACTGGTTTGAGGTCAGATTTGGAGTCTGCAACTTTTACAGTGTGGGTTCTGTCAGTGAGCCAATTGGCAACCCATCTTGTGATGTAGGGATTTATGCCTAGTTTATTGAGTTTAGCTATAATTCCAGAATGGGGGATGGTGTCGAAAGCCTTGGCGAGGTCAAGATAGGCTGTGTGAACCACCTTACTCTCATCTACGGCTTTGGTGACTGCCTCAAAGAAGTTGATCAGGTTCAGGAGGCATGATCTGCCTTTCACAAACCCAAACTGGGTGGGATCCAGAGTTTGGAGGTTACCAATGTCTTTGTTTATGAGTTCCATGATGATACGTTCCCTGGCTTTGCAGACCAGGCTCGTCAGGCTAATAGGTCTATAGTTCCCGGGATCAGTGGTGGTTCCCCCTTTGTGGAGTGGGATAACTGTTGCTGTGTGCCATTCAGTGGGCACAAAGCCTGATGCGAGGCTATTATTGAACATGGTGCTTAAGTGGGGAGCCAGTTCATTCTGAAGTTCGTGTAAAATGCAGCCTGGGATGTTGTCTGGTCCCATGGAAGCTGTGTTTTTGGCTTTAGAGAGTGCAGCTTTCACCTGCGTAGTTGTGATTACAGGGACTCTGCATTCTTCCTGTATAGATATGGGCCCTTTAGGGGGTGAGGGGGGGTAAAGTTAGCACTGAACCTATCTGCCAGGATGTTTGCAATATCAGTTGGTTCTGTAATTTTCGTGCCTTTGTGCTGTAACTCAGAGAGCAGACCTGGGTGCTGCCATTGAGATTCTTGACATAGCTATAGAATGCTTTGTGGTTGTCCTTGAAATTAGTGGCGATTTTATTTTCATAGGTAGCTATGGAGGATCTTATAAGGGATCTCAGCTTCTTACTGAGGCTGACCAGGGAGCTCCTCCACTCATGGGATTGGTCTAGTTTATATTTTTGTACTGTCAGCTGTATTACCGGCATATAAGCTTATGCATTCCTTTGTTCGGGGAGTCTCCCTGGTACTTTCCATGAGGCTCCCACATGTGTGTAATAAACACCACTGAAAGAGAGGAAGAATTGTCTTGTCTTCATTTAAGGTAAAATGTTAAATGCAACAGTAGCAAGGGTGAATGGAACGGAGCTACACCCGAGATATGAGAATAGATGTGTGAAAGCTCAAAACAACAATCAGTAGCTGTTGTCTATTAGCAAATGTATGATATATGCAGAATATATGCAGGACCTTAGAGAGCAAAAGTAATATCTTTATTGCCTACTATGTGCTGTTTAGCCATTTTTGTACTCATGTTAACTTTAGTGTGTTTGGCTTAGCTGGGAGTCAGCAACAACTATTAAAAGGGTATGTGACTGCATATTAAGGAGTTTTGTAATTAACGATTACAAGAAATGCTAGCTTGTGAATGGGGACGCAGCTGCCGTCCCTGGCCTACAGTTAACAAAATACACTATGCACTTAATGCAGTGATAAGCCCAAAATATTGTGGAATTCTGGTGCACCTACAATACTTTTGTAGTCCCTTTTTCTTTCAGGATGATTGTCTCCTTTTATTGTTTAGTGCCCAGGTTCATGAAGTTGCTAGAGCAGGTAAAAAGTGCTGTGGGCCAGTAGAAGAGGAATGGCTGAGGAACCTGTTTGCAGGGACTGTGGAAACTTCAAGGTATACTGAAGGCTGGAAGGGTACGGACAGCTGCTATTAATGAGCCTTGTCCTGAAAAAATGAAAACCAGTTATACCAGGAGGAAGGAATGTATTTTTATTGGTTATGGCAAGAAACAAATACAGAATTTGTAGTTGTGGATCATCTGTCATAAGCTATAACATTTGACTGTGCATGATCTTACCCTGATAAATTAAAATCTTAAAAAAATCATCACACTGTTTTTTAAGCAAAGGAATAGGGTCAATACACATAGAAGAATATACTTTTCTATCAAGATAATTGTTTTTGAGCTTCATGTAAATAGTCTTGAATTCCCCAAATTACCACAGCCTCACCCACATCAGCATCACTGATTATCACATCTATGTTTCTCTGTAATTCACTCAAGGTTTCCCTTTCTTTAATTGATAAATTATAAAACTATTTTTTAAATAATACAGTTTCATTTTGAATAAATTATTTCATTATTAAAATCTAAGATATTCATACTGATGGGTAGGGGGTGGAAATTAAAATCTGATTTTTGAAATCTGAAGCCTTCAGCGCACTCAAACCATATCCCATGTGTTGCATACCAAGACATTAGATTCAATTTCTTAAAAAAATTATTTCACTTGACATATCACATGTAGTAGGTTAATACAAAAAGATGGTATGTGATTTAATGCTTTATAATGTATATAGACAGACACACACAGTATGTATGTGTGTGTATATATATATATATATATATATATATATATATATATATATATATATATATATATATATTTTTTTTTTTTTAAATATATATATATATATGTATTATATATATAGTGTGTGTGTGCATGTGTATATGTAAACATGTGGTTTTACTTTGATTTATCAAACTGTTTTTGCTCAAATTGTGAAGCAAGTGACTAATTTAACTCATGATTCATTGGCTTATAAATGGTATGGGAATTAATTTACTGTGAGACTAATACACAGTTCATTTTAAAGAAGATTCCCTGTGCTCCACTGCTCTACAATTTTAGAATTGGTATATAGAACTACCAAGGAGTGTAAGTGCATAGCATTCTACACTGGGAGTCAATGGACTTTTCCCCTGCATAAAATATTTTTTTTGGAACATTTTAAAGTTCACTTTCTATGCAGTCCATTGTTTACATCTGTGACCAGAGTTGCTCTCCATATCCTGTAAATCACTTAGATTGATAAATAGATAGACAACAGATATGTGTGTGTGTATGGGTGTGTGTGTGTGTGTGTGTGTGTGTGTGTGTGTGTGTGTGTGTGTGTGTGTGTGTATGTATGTGGTGTCTGTGTATGTGTATATGAATCTACTTCTAATTTCCAAATGGCCACTTCATTGAATGACATAATATCGAGATGACATTGCCAAAAATTAATTTTATGAACAACCCGGATCACCATAATGTAGCTCCGGGAAACTAACTACTTGGCCACCGACACATTAAAACAAAACTGAAGCAAATAAAACCCACCCAAGTGGGAGGCTGCATACCCCACACCCCCCTAACTAAATAGCAACTCCAAGATTCCACCATAGTGGTGAAAATGGCAGAGTTCACCATGGTGGCTAAGTGATTAGCTTCCCAGAGTTACATTATGATGATCTGGGTGTTCGTAAAATTAACTTTTTGGCAATGCTGTCTAGATGTTCTATCATTCGATGAAGTGACCATTCAGGAATTAGAAGTAAATCCGTGTAGATATATCTACATCTATACGTATATCTGTATTTATCTAGCTCTCTCTCTCTCTCTATATATATATATATATATATATATATATATATATATATATATATATATATATATATATATATATATATATATTTGTAAAGTATCTAGTTAAACATATCTATTTATATCTATATATAAATATACAGATATGGATCCACTCACTTAGATCAAGTAGCCCACATGTTGACCTCTGTAACATTGACATTAAAAGGTCAACAAACCAAACAGTGATGCAGGAAAGAACCTCAGCGCATGTAAAAAATACTATTGTTTTGAGAAGCGGGGTAATCCTCCTCGCATCCTTCACAACTGCCACTAGTTATATATACTTAAACTGAGATCACACAATCCCTAGAGAAAAGGATTATTCCCCCACATCAGGATTGTCAGTCTTACACACCTGTTGACTATCTGCATGCATATATCAAACAAATGTGGTCGATTAAACTGATGTCAGCAAATGAGCAGTTAGACCAAAAGCAGGACACCAATAAATGTATGTATGTTATATAGATATATGGGTTTATGTCAGATGATTGACTTTTCAAAAACTCAAAAGAAATATTGAAGAGACCATATGATTGAGTTTCTAAAAACTTGAACATCAAAAGAAATGTAAAAATGTACCTTTTTTGTGCCCTACACACCCCCTGCAAACTATATATACCAACTCCGAGATCGCACTACAGTGAAGAAAAGGGTAAATTTCCAGATCCTCACTGTATTGTGATCTCCATTCAAAAGTTTTGAGTTTTCAATAACTCAATCATATAGTTTCAACCACATGGAGTTTGAGTTTCTGGAAACTTGATCAACTGATAGGGACCCAGATATATAACACTATAAAGTTTGTTGTAATTTTCTTATCTATGATATTGCCATGTATAGGTGGATATCATGCTATTTCTTCCAAATTATTCTAAGGGCTTTTCATCCAGAAAAAAGGAGGTCAATGTCCCACTGTACTCATCCCTCATTAGACCCATTATAGAGTACAATGTCCCATTTGGTATGTACCTCACAAGACATATGCAACATCTGTAAAGGCTGCAGAAATACCTTACTAAAAGAATCACAGGCCTAAAGCAGATGCCCTTTGCTGACCATATAAAAAAAACTCCAGCTATACTCTATGGCATATCGTCTACTCAGAGGCAATCTCTGCTTAACATATAAGGCCATGTCAAACCCTGAGCTGTTGCACATGCTCCAGAGATCTAAACCTTGTCATCACGATGAACAAAACATGCTGGAGGGATGGGTTCCTGACCCAGAGACTTCCCATACTCTGGAATAGACTGCCCAAACATGTCAAGCAGATCGCCTCCTTGGCCCTCTTCAAAAGGAACTTTGATGATTGGATGAGAGATAGGAAATTCACCCTGGGAATTACGTCAGTCACCCTGCTAGACAGGGGGTCCAGAGAAGTAAATATTGTGGGAAGAAATATCCAGGGAATTGTTATGGCTAGGCTTGTATAGGCCCTAGGGCTGATAGCCTAGTACCAATCTATGAACCTATGAAACTATGAATCTGATTAATACAGTCAGTTAATATCTGGGAATACTGATCTGTAACACAATTGACTGATATTTGGAAGAACTGATTTGATGCTAAGAAATGTAACCATTTAATGTCTGTGTAGTTGAAATTTCACATAAAGACTGCATTTTTATTGGATTATATCCTGGAGTTTGACTAGGAAATTATCATGTCTGTTTGTCTCATTTGTTTACTTCAGTGTTCTTCCTTCCCTGTCATGCTTGTACCTGTCCCGTCTTGACCTTAAACTCTTTCCTATCCTATCCTATCTTCATAACAACAAACAGGGCCTTTGCCAAGAAAAAAATGCCTTATCATTCTATATTTTCCACTGCCTTTTCTTCAGCTGTTGATGGTCATATTCACATCTGATTACTTATTCACTTTTTTCTTTATTCTCTTTCTAGCTCTTTAAGATGCTTCATTGCCCCAATATGATGTAACTGATGCCATGCAATACTTTTCTACTTTCTATGCTAGCATGACTATGTGGTCCCATCTGCCTCAGAAGAACTCCAGATGGCTCAGATGGGGTCAAAATACAAAATATTTGTATTATTTTGACATTCTTCTAACCTGCATACTCTTACTGATGTGAAGCAATTCCAGCACTGTGACCTTTCTACATAACCTTTTTTTCTGGAGCTGAATAGTTTCCACTACTCCTCTGGCTTTTATTATACATTTTCTTTTGATTTTTATGGTGATACTTGCAAGTATGATCAGCAATTCCTTTACTATAGTGCTTTTCTACAGTGATGGCAAAAGTATTTGCGATGTGAACCATTCCTTTCTTTCTTTATTAATTACTTCGCATTAACTATAGGTGTTTCTTCAGCCCCATACCAAATAAGGCTCAGATAAGAAGCAAAAAAGAAATACTTATATTCTTTAGGCAGGTTAGTAAATATGTTTATTTAAGATCTGAGGTCAAAACACTGACACTAAGGCTAAAAAAATTCAATCAGTGTAACAATGATATTGTCATAGCTTTAGTATTTCATTACTTCCACTACAAACATAACATATCTGCTCTTTAGATGGTCTCATAAAACATTACTCTCAGTGGAAATAATGCATATTATTATTATTATTATTATTATTATTATTATTATTGTTATTATTATTATTATTATTATTATTATTATTATTATTATTATTATCTCTCATATGCCTGCCAGTCAGGCAATATTTTCATATACTTAATTTAAATCAAGATAAATTAAAATTGTGTTCAGCTATTGGATTATCTACATTTAAGATTAATTTATGGGAAAATGATGTTGATTATTTGACAGACTAAGCTTCAATATTTAAGTCTACTGCTACAAAAATGAAATCCTGCTGGGGTATGCATCATCTTGCAAGAAAAAAAAAACAATGCCTTTGATAAAAGGCTCTGACATTTTCTGCAGATAAAAGCAAATCATTATGATGCTACTATACTGATATGAACTTATCTGTCAAACTTTAAATGCTTAGCTTAGTGATTCTGTAATGCAAGCTCTCTATACAAGCATGCAAACTTACACTATTTTGAATTTATTTCAAAGCATACAGCTGACAAAAGTTTCCCCATTTCCTTATTTCTGAAATGTGTAAAGTAAATGCTCTTACATAGTAAGACTATGTACAGTATAGACTACGTTTGCCACATGAATTCTTAATTGTTTCTGTGAAATGTAGACAGGTTATTTGATGAATAATTAATACCAAAAAGCTTTTCTTATTCAGAGTTGTTAATGTTTTTTTTTTCTTCAAAAGTTTTGTTTGAGTTTACACTTCCACTCTTTTTCTCACTGGTATGGTAGTTACAGGACTAGGCCAAACAGACTTCTATGCATTATAGCATGCAAAAGGAAGGATACTAAAACCATAGATATTATTAAATTTAAGAATATAAACTGTTTTGGAAAAACTGATGTATTGTTATTTGGCTGTGAAAGGCATTCATCTTTTATGTTCATTACCACACTATGTTATAAGCCTAACATTTTAAAAATGATATTAGTAAGACTGATAGCAGGATAAAATATAATGCTTATTATTGTATTGATCTCTTATGAAAAATGTGGCATGAGGTACACAAGAAATGAATTATAGCAAATAAACCAAATTGCTGACTTAAGTATGATTCTTTATCTTTGTCAAAGAAAACTATGTTATACTTTTTAAATTATATCTTAAAATGAAACTCAGTTTAAAGGTAATTTGTAGAAAAAACATTGGTGACTTCATATTAAGGCAATATAAATAATGTAGCTTTCTTTAGCTAAACTAGCACATTCTTTTAACAAATTGTTACAGCTGCCTGCCTGACTGCAGTTTTTTTTTTTTTAATAAAAAATACAGATACGATTGCTTTTCTACCCATTAACTCATTAAAGTATGACTCCCAGATTTGTTAATTAGAAAAAGAAAGAAAAGAAAGTGTGTGTGTGTGTGTGTGTGTGTGTGTGTGTGTGTGTGTGTGTGTGTGTGTGTGGATATGTTTATGTGTGTGTATGGAAGGTTGTAAGTGCGTAACTGTATGTGTGTTTGACTATGGACTTAAACATTTCTCTAATCTAAATAACTCCATATATAACAAGGTCAGTATTAAAAATATAGAGCAAAGAAATGAAGCCGCAGTAGCTTGGGGTCAAGTAGCCGATGCCAACTTTAAAGGATTCAGATGGGGACTGAGCTAGAAAAAATGTAGTTTGCAGCCTCTTTATAATAAAATCGGGGAGAGAGCAAAAAACAAACCAAAAAAAAAAAAAAAATCAGGAGCTCTTCCTTAAACCTTGACTTTGTTAAGCTAGAAACAGGATAGAATAGGATGATTTGTATTATTCTGTTTCTTCTAATGTCTATTTAACATAACTAGAATGACTAGAGCTTGGCTATGACTTCAACCCTCACTGTTGTGTTGCAAATTTAAAAAGTTTAACAATAAGGAAGCAAAATTATATGAATGAACCAGCGATGTTTGAGCTAGATGAATGGCTACCTCACTCCCTTCTACCTTGAATGAGGAGTATAGGTTTTTGATACTTGCTATATACAGGTACCCTGTGATAGAGATGGGAGAGTACAAACACACACACACACACACACACACACACACACACACACACACACACACACACACACACACACACACACACACACCTCACACAGCCACAATATTCTGTTCTCTTCCTTGGTCCTTTCTTAAAAAAAATAAATCTAGGAAAATAGGGCCCCCCCAAAATTAGAAAAAAACAAAACATTTTTTAAAATAATTGAATAAATATATATATGTGTATGCAAATGTTATATATGTATATATATCTATATCTATCTATCTATCTATCTATCTATCTATCTATCTATCTATCTATCTTTCTATCTTTCTGTGTATAGAAAATGAATATTCAACATGTTTTGGTGGATGATTTACATGCTGATCAAGTAACATGTCAACCAACCATTTTATCTACCTATCTACTTATCCATATATAGGTAGATATAAATATAGCTTTAGATACAGATGTATGCACATACTAAGTTATAACATGTCTGTGAAATGCCATAAACTCACTCCACAAATGATCAAGCATGCATGTTTGAATATCCAAACACTGAAAAAAACATTTTTTATATAGGGGAGAAGCTCCCCTGCTGCCCAACCCCCCCCCCCAGCATGTAATATATATATATATACCAAATCTTAGATCAAGTTACAGTAGGGATAGGAGACATTTCCCAGTCTTGGCTTTTCTATGATCTCTTTCAGGAAAAGCTGGTAACAGATGATTTTTGATCAGGTGAGTCAGCTTTTCTCATGTTCTTCAAAATAACATCTCAGTGAAAGGAATATAATCCATTTATACATATACTAGGAATGTAACCCTTTGCCTTTGTCAAACAAATCTGTGAATCCATGTCATACTTTTTTTAATTATATTTGTAGATGATATTCACTTTATATTTCAGGAAAAACATAAATAATTGGAACACATATTTATTTATTCATGGTAAATTCTACTGATAATTCATTTCATATATTATATACATAAAAATATGGATACAAGCTTTCTTTAAACAAAGCCACATTTGCATTTATAAAATTTCCATTGAAATAGCCTACAATTTTTTTTTTGTTTTGTTTAAATAATTTTGATACAGAATTTCTACAGAAATAATTTTGAACTGACTTCCCATTTCCTGATTTGTTTAAATTATTTTGGTGTTCAGCATAATAGAATGAATCTATTATTTTAACCAATCACCAGCAGTAAATTACATTTTTATTTTTATTTTTTTTAATATACAGATATAAGTAAGTCTTTTGTATCTCCTCTTAAGTTGGGGAATATGATTTTTTTGGATACATTTTCTACACAATAGGCTATGTTTTTATTAAGTGCTGTCTAGAGTGTTACACAAAAGTAGAGATGGTCAGTGATGAGCTTGTTTACACTGACATGACACGTAAATATGTGATTATATAACCAGATATGTGCTGGCTGGGATTCAGAAACAAATAGCATGATATTTAATGAAAAACTGTTGCTTAAAGGGTGGGTGGTTCAGGAAAATTGTGTGGTTAGGATTACATTGACATATCCATATAATGTCATTGAAATAATATCCATATAATGTCATTGAAATAAGTGACTATGCTAAAGAGATCAATTGTGAAATGCAAATGAAGATAGAGAATATTACAGAGCAATTCAGAAATGAGTAAAAAGTGTGAGATGAGTCATATTTAGTAGTAAACTTGTACAATGTAATTTCTTGGTGGGCAGTCTGACACCATGCTAAGATTCTTGGAGGGAATCTGCATTAGCTGAACAGTAGGGGCTGTTCTCACAGCCTGTAATTGGGACTATGCATGTTGTCAGCCTTCACATCACAGATAGATCTGGTCATGTTTATAACACCATCATACCCATAACAGGGACATAGTTGAATACTATTGTGTGGACAAATATAGCATATAGGATCATGTAACCATGTGCTGTCCCTCAAATGGAAGATCATGGTATATGTGGAATACCAATCCCTGCAGATACTATGGTATGTGTAACAGTGACCATTCTTGGTAAAGTGATCTTCCACAGGTCATCAGGAGTCATGGTGGATGTGTCATAGGCTGCCTAACAAACAGTGCAGCAGTTCCTTGATGTTATGCTGTAGCATCTGGAAAAACATATGTGGGCTCCACAGACTACAGAGGAGAGAACCATTACTATGAAGGCTCATTTCCATAAGGTTGTAGGGGCCTTTGACTGCACTTATATTACTACTGAGCACCTTTCCTGTTCACCTGTTTATCACTATATCAACCAGGAGTCCATCAACTTCGATATGATGTACAATACACAGAGTATTTATATCTAGTGTGCCTGTACTCTAGCCATGCAATTTCCATGATTATCACATCAGGCATATATCAAGCTTATACCATTGAGGGGTGACTTCCCAAAAGAATATCTTATGGGTGATGCAGGATAGGTCCTGCAGTCATGGCTCAAAATGCTAATATGAAACCCATAGAGCATGGTTGTGACACACCTTTGTGCTGTCACAGGTCTGAAACATCAATGATTGTTCAAGGCCAATGTCTACTGCCAAGACTTCTCTGGAGGCAAGTTGCACTAGGCTTTCGAGACCCTAATCAAGATATTTGCACTCAGTGCAATGGTGCAGATTTTAGTGGTCTGCAGACATGTAAGGCAAGGGGTTATTATTGGAGGACCAGACAGACCAGTGCCAGCAACAAAGGAGGTGCTGAGTGAGGAGTTATCAGTGGAACTGACTGAAAGAAAGCCCTCGCAGCACAGGTGCAAGGCAATGTGTTGGTGGTACTGACAAAGGGTTAAAATGGTCCAAAATATGGATCAGGATAAACATAGCAATGATCAAAACTAATGCAGCCAATACTGCCCTCCCCCCTCATATGCAATACAGTGCATGGACTGCACATGCTGTGTATCAGACATTACCTAACCATTGTTACACAGTAGTGGTACCAATCGACGGTTGTCATTACATGCACAGCTGGAGAGGGGGCACAGCACCAGAGATCAGCAAGGGGGACAGACTAAGGATGTGCAAAAGAGTATGTAACTTGTTTGAGTGACTGGGAGAACATAGGTATACTGTGGAGTGAGGGTGTGGGGCTTCCTGGTGAACAAGGAGCCAGCTGCTGTTCTTTCTTAAATGGCACTGGTGTTAGGGTTAGCAGCTTCAGATGGCATAGCTCTGTGTGGACGTGGCTATAATAAGTGTTCTGGGGCCTTGATTGTAAAGTCGCAGACTGTGAATGAACATACAGAAAGGGGGATCCACACTGGGGAATGGAACTGCTAACAACACTTGCAGGCAAGATCTGTGTCTGACTGTGAGTGC
This sequence comes from Protopterus annectens, assembly GCF_019279795.1. Taxonomy (NCBI): domain Eukaryota; kingdom Metazoa; phylum Chordata; order Ceratodontiformes; family Protopteridae; genus Protopterus; species Protopterus annectens. The sequence continues at coordinate 1,899,911,192 of NC_056728.1, forward strand.
CTGGCCATACTATGTGAATGACTGCCACACTGGATATGTCTCCATGGTTGATCATGGTGTGAAGTACAAGACTTGCCACTGTTAGGTGGTGTATCCACAGTGGAGACAGAACAGAGGTATCCATGTGACTGCTGTTTGCCTTTGCGTGTAGAAGCAGACAATTTCATGGATGCAATGATGGTCCCTAGATGCAAGTCTAATGTGCTGACCAAGTGTTCCAGGCAATGCATGTCATCACATGTTTCTTCCTGTATGCCATGCAGTAATCAAGTTATCTCTGCCAGTGCACTGGTTGCATCCATCTCTGCCCAGATCACTAACTTGTGCATCCTTTGCTTAATGCCCAGTATAACACCTAGCTCAGGCAATGAATAGGAGGCAGAGTTAGACTGACATTATGTTCAGGCTTCAGTGCTATTTTGACATCAAGCTTGGCCTGTTCCACAGCAAAAGATCCTATGACTGTGGGACTTGTGAAATCAGAGAGATAAACACATATGCACAAAGCTACCAGTAGACAATCCTATACCCCAGTGCTTCAAACACATTACTAGAAAGATTGTATACAGAGAATTTAGACAATTGCATCTTTTTTTTTGTACGTTATCATGCCAGGATACCATATGTGGCTGTAGAGGAAATGTGGTTGTGGTTTACATCTAGAAGTTTTTAGCAGAGGTGTACCACAATAGTCTATTAGAAATATATACAAATTTTACCATGGTGTATCCAGGTGATGGTGCAACCAGTTCAGCCCCTACATCCAGACCTCCAGTAGGTTTTAAGGCCCTTTTACCATCCCCAAACAGGGACACCAAGAATTCTTCCATATCAATGTGTGTGGTCTCTGATGGCACACCAACACCAATGACCATCCTCTTCCACAAGGCCTAGGTGAGGGCATGCAGAATTATTTCAGAGACCTACAATGGAGCTGTTGAACCAATCTGTTGTGGCTAACCGCATCATTCATATCGGCTACCAGTTCCCACCACACATTGTCCTAGAAGGCCTGTTCAGTTTCGCTGGTGGTTGGAATTTGTAGTCTTTGCTCAAAGGGAGTCCAAATAACAACTTAGTATCTGCCTGGGAGAACTTTCCATGCCTCCTAGGCTGCCTTGATGACATCAACATTTCTGCACAAGTAGACACAGACCTATAGGCACAGATATGTAAAGAATTGGCTGTACTGTTCTTGCAACTAAGCAACAACAGTGGCCAGAACTTGTGCCATGTTTTCCATATTCCCAATATCAGATCATGCCCCACAGAGGTCCATTAGGGACAGCATAGGGAAATACAGTATTGTATAATCCACCCTGTCACCCTACAAGACTGACTTGTGTCCCACAAAGCAATAACAAACTGCACCCCACATAAGTTCCACATACTGTATCAGTTATAAAATGTGTCACGCCAGCCCCACCCAATCTGGTGTGTACCACGACTGAACTACTATAGCAAAGTGTGTCAAGTCCAACACAACCACCTTGAATGTTACCCACCACTGTCTGCTCTCATTCTGCATGTCAAATACTCTGTGCTTCCCATCCGCCTGTTTACATTTTACTGTGGAACAAACTCATAAATAAAAAAAATTAAAACATATTCAGTCACACGTCCCATGTTCTACTGGCCTGTGTACTCTTACAAAAACTGAGTTAAGTACAAGACCACTGAAAATTATTTTCAATGAAATCCACACGCTATAGTTGTAAAAATTCAATAGTGAGCTGGGCACCACAATGACACTGGTTGTATATATTGTGCTTTATTGGGCTAGTAGCACAGTAATTATGATAATTATGTCATTTCACTTACATGTCACAAAACTGCTCTATTAATGCATTGTCTAGATAAGCCTACAGTGTGCATTGGTGTCCACTCCATCCCATGTACAGGCATGGTAGAGTGTGAGGCAGTCTACACATGCCTAGATAGATGAATGGCAACAACATAGGCATGGACTCTTTCCAGTCCACTTGTGGTCATTATTGGCAAAATGATATCCCATTACCATGATCTGTGGATCGGTGTGCAACAGTTCATTAAGCAGGTAGTGGTAGTGTGATTCCTGGAGTAGCAAATGTGTCTCTGCCCCCTCCCTCTTTTCACATGTCTTTTGTGGTTGTATGACTCTGGTTTGGCATTGGGTTAAATTAAGCTGACATGCTGCCCAGTGAGGTGGGTCACATGGGCTCTGTCATGTACATCACCATAAATCTGATAATATTTCTCACATGGCATCAGCCTGGCAGGTGTGTTTGCCTTACAAACACAAGGTGCAGGGTTTGAATCTCACAAGGGATAATTGGCTAAGCTTAAAATGGCTCGCAAGGGCAGTTAGCTTAGTACTAATCTATGAACCTGTGAACTTATGAACTATGGCTATTTGCTGGTTTGAAATGAGAACATATCCCTTGTGGTGCAGAAGATAGATAAAAATCCCCCTTCTTACATTTGAACTTCCATATGATGGCCTCTATTATAAAGTAGTTGCCTGTACCTGTCTTGCCAAGAGGTGAATGATGCCATGGGAATCATCCACTCTGGTAAGCAGTGCCAGCATTGGCACATCAACCCAGAGAGGCAACACCCTAATCTTCTCTACCAATGGAATGTGAAGAAGAGGTTAATGAGTGGGAACCAGAGAGCTACAGTAAGTATTGTGTACCTGTTAATTGCTTTTACAAATATATTTACAGATATATGTAGTCATTGGTGTTCATGTATATGTTTTTCTATGTTATTTTGTCTGTTTTTCAGCTCCTACTGAAATAAAAGAGACTCAGCTGATACACCAGAGCGTCATGAATGCCTGCTCAGGCACTGAGATTTGTGTATGAGATTTTGATGTTATACCTGCATATCTGTTAACAGCCTACTTCTATGTTCATGCTTACAATGTCACTAATTAGTTTCACCACAGCATACGGCTTTGCTTTATATCTCATATGCTGTGTATTTACAGATGGAACTGTGCTACTACCAGGTATTCCCCACAGTGTTTGTGAAAGCAAACTGGACTGAAAGTGGTGTGATACCACTCTCAGGGGTGTAGGTGTCCAGTTTAGCACATGTGCAGGTGTCATTACTTGGTGTCACATACCTATCTACAGCCTGCCATGTCTTACAGTAATACTAGCCATTCCACCACCACCCATACTTGTGTGAGTTATACCTGACATACTATGGACATGTTAATATCAGGCTGTCAGGTAGGGCTGCATGTTGGCTTACATTGGTCAGGGAACAGTAATAACACAGGCATAGGTGTCCTATGTGTATTTCAGTTGGCGTTCCGAGACAGTGCATACATGACATATTATCAGCTGATGGCACACATCTGAATATTTGCCTCCCATCGAATGCTACCTGATCATAACCCACTCAGGGCTATGTAATCTGTTTAGAAGTTTGTTTTTCATTTCCTGGCTTTGATGTACCTTGCATTCACAGTAGTTGCCACCTATGCCCTGTGTTACTGTCCTGTCAATGGGTGACTGGTTACTTAGCAACAAATCATGACCTGTAATGCACATACTTATCATCAAACAATGCATGGTAGAGCACATTGTCTAGTACATGTTTGTTAGACCTGTATGTTACTTTTATGCCTTGAACTGCCAACCACAGGGGCTAACTTACTGACACCTGCATTTTTCTCTCTTTATCAGTCTTACCATCTTTATTTTATTGTTTGTATCTTGTTTGTCTGTGTCTCTCCATTTACAATTATATTTTATTCAATGCCAGCCACAGAGCTGGATGTGGTATGGCAGTAGCATACACCTGCTTGGCCATCACCTTCTGCATTTCCAGTGATCTCCAGGCATATCTCTCAGCAGGTTGATGAAGGCCATTATGCAGGGTGACAACCTGTATATCTTTCCCCATTGAGGGTCATCACAGATGAGTAACTGAATCCCACTGTGTCATTTGGCAGGAAGTGGAATGACAGTGATGGCAGGATCTTGGACAACCTGACTGACAGTTTGCAGAGTGTCCTTGTCAGGCATACAGAGTCAAAAAAATGCACAACTGCAACAAACAGGCTGGTGGTGGCTGGGTACAGCCATGAGGGTGCTCCCAAATGGGGTTAACTTCTGCTTAGGTGAAACACTGTGTAGCTCTGAAGGAAGACTTCACCCCTTCATCAGGGTGCTCCTCTTCCATGTGCATTACTTCCCTCTCCTGTTTGTTATCCATTTGTCCTCAGCATTCACTGTCCTCCCTTTCTCTCTCTATCTCTTGTGCCCCCCATTTGTGTCTGCACCACTTCTGTCTGTCTTTGTCTAGCTTATATTTTTTGCATGTGCTTATCTGCCTCTGGAGCCATTCCTATAGATACCCTCATACTCGCACCTTCTCCATACTACCTCTTCCCTTTATCCTTATTGAAAAAAAATGGGCTTCTTTCCCATGAAAAAATATATACTTTCTCCACTTCCTGATACCACTCTTTCATTTCTCTTTTCCTTCTGTGTGTTCATCTAATTGCACTTACCCCTTTCTGAATTTCCTGTATACCCATTTCTTTTCCATATATAGCATAAATATAGTAACCCGTTTGCTATGCAGCCCTTTTCTGGGTTTTCATTTGTGTCTTTTGCTATGTGGTAGTGTGAGTGTGGACACTCATTGTGTTGAATATACTATTTAAAATATTATTTTTTCTCATTAATATGCTCAGTTGGCTCACTTATTTCAGTGAGTCACGACTGTGACCTGCCACTGCATATTAATTAGACTTGTTCTCCTTTCATCAGTGATTTTTTATTTTTTTATTTATTTGTTTGTTTATCCTTTGTTGGCCAAGTTAGTCCCACTAGGGATTTGGTATTTATTGCCTAGTAGTGCTGTCCTATCCATGGATAATTAATCAATGTTGGTACACATTTCCCAACATTGACTGTTATTATATTTGCAAAGCAACTGTGTTACTGATTTTTCTCAATCCTGGCCATAGTTTTGTATCATGCTCTTTCTCAGGCTTATCCATCCTCATACTGGCAGAACCCATATAATTACTTCTTCATCAGCCACAAGTAATTGTAAACAGTATGTCCTATATTCAAGGTGCCATAAGCTAACACACAGACAAACAGTCACACAGACAGTCAGACACATGCACTCACAAATGCACGTGTGTGCATAAGTGACCATTTACACTGAGAGAAGACTTACAGCAGGTCTAGAATGAACCTGACAAGGAGAGTAGTTAGGGCTAGAAAATTTTACTCCATAGTTAACTTAGTTTTGCAGTTTCTCTGTCACCCTTAACAAGAATATGTGAATTTTTTTTAATGACATTTCAGGTAACAGGATAGGTTAACCAATACCTCCTACTAAGCATTATGAATAAATCTAATGTAATCTAATAAAATCTGTCAGAAATTCCATGTTGAGAATACTTTAATGTTAAAGTGGCAGAGGTCAGAAAAGAAAACAAATGATTTATAGAAGTACTTTTACCATTCTGCTGGGAATTTGTATTCATTCATTTCAAGATGCATGCTGATCTGGAAAGTAGTGCACTAAACTTTTTAACTAGCAATCTCTGTGACAGACAGGAATATGGTTCTGATTATGATGCAGACATTTAGGTTTGATTAGAAACTTAGGCACTAGACAAGGTGTATGGAGATGGACAAGTGATGAGGGAATGCATGTTTATCTGTCCCTGGGAACCTGTTGGGCATGCACATATTGGATGTTTCCTTTGTCTTACAATCACTGATTGAGACCAGAGATTAAACAGAGACAATCTTGTCTGCAAGTGGACAAGATCTTAATGAGGAATGATTCAGCTCTGGAGACCTGTCCTTATTAAAACCCATAGCATGCATATACTTTTAGCATTAGTGGTCATGTACAGAGGAGGAAGTGTTAGTACTGAGTGGACAACAAGAATCCTTGTAGAAAATAACACTTCTCCAAGAACTTTTGCCTCTCAGTCAGGAAGCTAACGAGCTATAGGTCTCCTTCCCCTTATGTTAAGTGGGCCAGTTGATTATCTACCTCTGAAAATTGATTGTCAGAGTGGCATGAAGCAATTTGAGTCAAAAAAGGTAACTTTACATCTACAAGGCTCAAACTTAGAAGTTCGCAAATTTATGAAGAACAGGCCATCCTGATACATCAAGAAAAGAGATGCACCCTTGTGTCATTACAGATTTTCTTCATTAGGAATGACATATACTGTATCACTGACAACCATGGGACACAATGGTAGGGCACAACATGTTGCAATATAGATTAGGCCAATACTAAGCATATTGACAAGAATGAAAAACATTGCGTCCCCAAAAATATTTCCTCATTGCTGTTAGAGTATTATGCTGGGAGGATCAGCCCTTGAAACTGGATCTGAGGTCTTTTGATTAATTCCATTTGTAAGCCACCTCCATACACTATATTAAAAAAAAACAAAAACAAAAAAAGCATTTTCAGGGCAGCTGCCACTCTTAATAATAAGAATAATGATTCATTGATCTTTCCATTTATCTCTGTCCTGTCTATTTGTCTGTCTGTCTAGTTGTCAAACCTGTTTATCTATTTACCTTCATATATATCTAAATAAAAATAACGCCAAGCTTTGGAAGAAAACTCTGTTTCTGTTTCCTGTATGTCTCACTATCTGTCTGCTTCACTGTCTGCCTAGCCTAGTGTCCTATTAGTCTAAATGAAATAAAAACAACAATAATAATAACAATAACAATAATAACAATTCCAGAGCACAATGGTAAGAAGAAAAACAAGGTGGTTGTACAGTGTATGAAACATATAAAATAAGTCAGATAATAATAATTAATTGAAAACTTTTTTAAAAAGGGGGGGTTTACTCTTGGCACACACAAGGCTCCCAACTTAATATTATTTTAAATATTTTTACAACAGATATGGCAGAATATTTGGAAGAAAATCTATATTAAATTTGTTTATTTATTTGTAGAGATACAAGAAATCCATTAAATGTGTTCTTTTTCAGACTGAGGGTAGTAAACAGGTTGAAAGAGACTTTGTACAGTTGAATATATAGTTTAAATCAGTTTAGTTTCTTGCAAAAAGAAGAGCAGACAGTGTTCCTTTGAAAATAAAGGCACATCACAACTGGTGGGGAATTAACAGCAGTGATTAAATTTATGTGAGAGAGTCCCCGGGATTCATGAAGCATGGCGCAAGGATGGCATTAGCCTTGCGCTGACCGTGCGGCATAGAGATGGCGCAGCAGCACCATATGCATATTAATGAAGATGCGCTGCCGCAACAACGTCCACATGAATAGGAAATGTGTGCGAGTACAGGGGGTGTGTCTAAGCGCTGCACGGAGGCGTGAACATGTCAGCTGCAGATGCACAACCTAAAATGCTGACTAGTACAGCCTGCTTCTAATAGTAATCACTCCTGTCAGTGTCCGTAGATACTGAAATGTATGCAAAGCATACAAGACAGTTTCACGAGCACCAAAATAAAAAGTAAACACAAAGGCACATGACTGAATATTGAGCCCCCGTCCCTTGAACAAAATGACATTTAAAACCCTGTGCCCGTATTCCATTGTAGTGTTGGTTGTTATACCAAGTGGAAGCGAAATGCAGCATGTTTGCACACCACTGCCCTTTGCTAAGCCTGGCCCAGTGGTTAGGGTTACCACCTGCCCCACTCTGTGAGGGACAGTCCCTATCTGGACAGTTGTATCCTTACCAAAAATATTAAAAATGGCAAATGTCCTGTGATTGTAGGACATAATTATGTCCCATATTTTATGTAATAGTTCCATAAAATAGTTATTTCTGTATCTAAAATACCTAAATGTTACAAGAAACAGAATAAGCAACAAAACTGCTACAGGAATAAGCTTCCATTAAGGCACAAAAGTAAAGTTATATCCTTTGTACTGACTGTGGGTATGCGTCGGCCTGTAAAATCTGATGTGTGTCCTGAAAATGTCCCACTTTGGCCAATTGAAAAGGTGGCAACCCTACCAATGGTCAGAGCATTTGCTCAATATCTGCCCATTTGTGGTCCAAGTCGTCCTTGTCTGGATGGCTCAAAGATGAATGGGTATTACCCGGGTCTACCTACCATGTCATGAAAGATAAGTATTTGTGTGTACCTATGTGCGTGAAGTACAGCATGTGGAAGATCAAATATGCTAGGGTTGTCCTCACAACCATATTGGTACCAGAGATATGTAGAGTACGCAAGGTGTTCTGTTGTCTGTGCCATGGGCCATCAACCAGAGAAGGGATGGATGGTGTGTGTGGAATATGGGGAGGGGGGTGATGGGTAATGTAATAATTCGCCAAGGGGAGACTGGGTCGGATGTACAATAGGTGAACTGGAGGTGTACGAGGGAGCAGGGGATGAAACAGAAAGGAAACCAAAGAACATACATTCACATCCACAATACACCCTGACAGGCCATACTGCAGAACACAATCCCACAAACATATGAACATGTACAGAAACTTTACTGGCTCACTCCCACATAATGGTCTGGTCTGAATTGAGCTATCCAACCCCAACTCACCTGGATACATAATTGAATACCTATCATCCCCTCCACAGCACACCACCCCCTTTGCTGAACGTCCACCAAAACCATCCATACTCAGGCTGCTAGCTTGGCGCAGCCATATATGCACATAGTGACCCCTACCCATATCTAGTAGGCAGTCTCACCCTAGGCAGTCTCAGGCTTGCAAACTAGGTATCCTTTGCATGTATAACCCTCCCTCATTTTCGTAAAGCAAAAAGAATTGGAGTCATTGGTGTCCACAATTGTTGGCCATCCCTCATGGGATAAGTGTCTGTTCTAAAGATTAGACTTGGTGGCACGACATGATGTCCAGCCCCATAGACAACCAGACACAAGTTGCATTAGCAGTAGTTGTCCACAACCCTGCTCAGCCTCCAGCCAGTCCTGTAGAACCTACGACCAGGGATTAAACACCTGACCATGATGCACATCTCCCCATGTGCATTATCGGGAATTTATACCATTCACATGTTCCCATGAAGCTTCCTCATAGCCATCTTCCAAATAGTACATGTCCACAAACTGTATACCCCGTCCAGGTTCCTCATCGTAATGATGCACACGACCCCTGAATGCAAACAGTACAGGTACCTCCCATATGCAGTTGTTCATATACATGGCCATGTATAACTCCCGATATGTAGTCATATATCTATAAATGTACATATTTATATTCGCATAGCTACACATCACACATACATGCATATAAGTAGTTGTCAAGTATGTGTCCATTTCATAAATATGTATACTTGCAAATGTATACATATGCCTCTCAGAAACATATGAATAGTAACATGTACTATACATATGTACACCACCTGGCTGTCACATTTGTTGCCAGTACTGTGAAATGGCTGTAGTAAAGTCATATATCCTAATTACCATCCATACAGAATGTGTCACGGATGGTTTAGTGGTAAAACCAGTGACTATGGTGTTCCTGTTCCGGGTCCAAGCCAAGCAAGGGCTAATTTTATATGATGGCCACAATAATGGCCACAATAATGGCAGTCAGATATAGGGTGATTAAAGCACTTTAAAGCAGACATAAGCGGGTATGCGCAACTGTAAGTGGCGGTCATTCAGCAGTATGGGAAATGTAAATAAGCATGTAGGTGTATATGCATGCGTATGAACAGACAGATATATATATATATATATATATATATATATATATATATATATATATATATATATATATATATATATATATATCTCCATGAAGAATGAACATGGGCACAATTAAGCAGTCAAAACAAATGTGAAGGGAAACAACAGCAGAACTCCCCATAATATTTAGTGCTGTCATATCAAGCTGCCCAGATGTGAGCAAACCTCCTGCATCTCCAGCCACAGATAGGATGCTAACAGTGGAACTATGTCCACATGCTAAGTCTGACTTTCAAACAGGTACAGGGCAGTCCCAGTCACCATTCGGATGAGTGGAAGACTAATTGAACACCCTGACCATTACATGAACGTATGTCCCAGGTCTATAAGCTTGGGACATCTGAATATACTTGGAGTAAGCCAACATACGGGAAGTGTCTAGAACAGTAGGGAGTGGCATGTGTAGTGGTGTGCTTTATTTCCGACCAGAGAATGGATGACTGCCGTGTTAGTGATATTGTGCTGTGTTTGTTCTGGTAACTATGAACCATGGGTATACATGCAAAGGAAGCAGCACAGCAACAGTGTAGTGGTTAGAGCATCCGTTTATCGAGCAGACATTGCCAGTTCGACTGCAGCATACACCATTTATGATGAGTAATCCATATACGAGCATATCATGCTAATTTTATGCTGTATAACAATATAATACCATTGAAATGTGAACTGGAGTGACGTATCACAGTAAGAATGCAGAAGGTGTTTACGTGACGTGAAATGGCAGTTAAACGGAAAACCACAGCTGAAAAGTGTTGTACTTACCATTTGTCCAACGGTCCTTGTTCTGCCCAGCAACACAATAAACATCTTTGGCCAGGCCCAACACCAGGACCCTACACATCACAATCAATGTGATTTACCACTAGGCCATGGCAGTTATACCTAACTCTTATGTTATCACAAACATAGCAGACAGCACAGTCATTCAACAGTATGATCAAAGTAATTAATCATGTAGATGTATATGCATGCGTACATACAGATATTTTATATATATATATATATATATATATATATATATATATATATATATATATATATATATATATATATATATATATATATATATATATATATATATATATATATATATATATATCTACAGAACGAACATGGGCACAAGAAAGCATTCATAATGAATGCGAAGGAAAACAGCAGCGGAACACCCGTATTATCTAGTGCTGACATATCAAGATGGCCAGAAGTGAGCAAAATCCCTGCGTCTCTAACCACAGGTAGGATGCTAACAGTGGGAGTAACCTTGTCCACATACTAAATCTGACTTTCAAACAGGTACAGGGCAGTCCCGATCCCCAGTCGGACAAGCCTAAACCCGGATGCCCATATGAACACCCTGACAATAAACGTATGTGCCAGGACTATAGGCTTGGGAGGTCTGAATATACTTTGAGTGAATCAACATGCAGCACAGGTCCAGAGCAGTAGGGTATGGTGCATGTGTAGTAGTGCGGTTTTCCCAATAGGAGAATGATGTCTGCTGTGTTAGTGAAGTGTTGAAGCGTGTGTTTGGGTAACTATGAACCATGGGTATACATATAATTGAAGCAGAACACCAATAGTGTATTGGTTAGAGCATCCGCCTAACGAAAAGGCATTCACGGTTCAAGTTCGACTATAGCACATATCATTTTCCTTGTGGAATTAATGTTGTTCTGCTGTAAAACTGACATTATAACATGTAAAAGTGAACGTGAGTATCACATGGGACTATTAACCAGATCCCTTCAATCAAAGTGGTACTGTCATAATGAATAAGGCACAAGTAAGCACAAATAAGTGGCAGTAAACATATGTAACACACAGTAAGCATATGCGAGTGCACTTGCGCGGGTGTAAGCAGCGCCCAGCATAGGAAATGTATATACATATGTACAGATGCAATATATCTATATATATATATATATATATATATATATATATATATATATATATATATATAAATAAATATATATATATATATATATATATATATATATATATATGCACACATATACATATATGTGTGTATGTGTATATATATATATATATATATATATATATATATATATATATATATATATATATATATATAAAGAATGAACATCGTAACAATAAACCATAGACAAGGGATATGAATGGAATCAACAGCAACTATGGTATTATATAGAGCTGTCAGCGTATGTCATAAAAAGCTGCCCACGAGTGAGCAAAGCACTGCTACTGACACCACAGGCAGGGTTTTACCAGTGGGAGTAATATCGTTGAATTGCTAAGTCTACTTTACACACAGACAGAGAGTAGTCCCTGCTGGGACTACCAAAAATTCTTAAGCGCATAAGGTCATAATCTATAACCCTAGCAAGGGCAGGTATGTTCAAAGACTAAATGGTGGGAAAGCCTGAGAATACACGAGGCGGGACAACATATGTGTAGGGCCCTTAACGCTCTGGAGAGGGCAATGTTTGGAGGTGTGTCATGGCTGCGATAACAAGTGGATATTGGAAGTTACGCATGTAAGTCAAACATGGGTGTGGAGGAGGAAGTATGGGTATGAAATTATGGATCTAGGCTTGCCAGGGTTGGATAGCCCGGTTCTAAATGGACTGCCCCGTGGAGGTCAGTGAGTTTGTAATAGGTATATATGCATACACACATGCAGACAACAATATGTAGAAGTACATTCTCTGTAACACATGCATTCCATTTGTAGACATAAATAATAGGAATGTGCACATACAAACATCGACAGTAGATGGAATAAAAGGCTGTGCAGAAGAGGGACAGGACAAAACTGCTAGAACACAGAGCCGTGTACAGTGTCCAAAGTAAGTGCTGTGCTGACGATGATCAAATGTGAGGGCTTCCCCATACATGGAATCCTTCCTGTGATCTGCCCGGTACGGCAACATCAAGGACTTAACCGGTCTAATTGTAAAAGAAATATGCTGAACGCGTACATAACTAAGCTCCCATGTGTAACATATCGCATAGTCATACATCTTAATGAATTGTAGTGTCATGTTAATGGCAGTAAGGATATAATAAAGTATAGAGTCTAATCCTGCCAAAAACACGAGTGTTCCATGTGGGGCAACCCAATAATTGCAAATAGTATTCTTTGGTCGCTCACATACCAGTGTTTGTGGACTAAATGTATGGGAGGTCTGAGGATACATGGAGTGAGTAAACCGATGGGGTGGCTCTATAGGAGTAGGGTGTGGTCAGTGTGTAGTGTTGTCGATACACTGCGAATATGACAGGAGAATGTATGACAGCAGTGTTAGGAAGGCATTGGGCCCTGTTTGGGGAACCAGGAGCCATGGGTATATGGTTGTATACGCATATGGAGCAGCACAGCAATAGTGCATTCGTTAGAGCAACCCCCTAACAAACAGACATTCTCGTACCGAATCACACTGTATCACACTCCAATTACCATCGGTAATCCGTACATGAACATATTGCAACATCTGTCCACTGTATAATGTGCTAAATACCGATTACAAGATAACTGGAGTGAAGTGTCAGTGTCATAATGAATAAGGCACTAGTATGAAGGTGAAGCATATATAAACGCCATTACGCATGTGTAAGTGCATATGCGCAGGGTATGCATTGGTTTACAGGCACATACACATATATATATATATATATATATATATATATATATATATATATATATATATATATATATATATATATATATATATATATATATATATATATGTATATATATATATACATATATATATATATATATGGGTCCACTGCAGAATCCTGAAAGCTCATAATCCCGAAGCCCAAAATCCTGAGACCAAAATCCCGAAAATTCAAAATCCCGAAAGCCCAAAATCCTGAAACTCAAAATCCTGAAAACACAAATAATGCTAATATGTCACTATAAAGACACTAATATCTACCAACTGACCCTGACCCTAACCCTAACCCTAAGGTCCATCACTATCGCACACTCACCTGACCCGCGCCCTAACTCTAACTCACTTAAACTGCCCCCAACCCCAATATTTGTCACTATTGCATACATGCCTAACCTGCGCCCTAACCCTAACTCACTTAAACCGCCCCTAACCCTAACATAAAACCAACCGCACACTTACCTGAACCCAATGCATGACCTAACACCACAGGGCTAACAATAGCAAAGCCACAATGACGTCAGTATGTCCATTTTGTGTTTTCAAGATTTGGAGTTTCAGGATTTTGGGCTTTCGGGATTTTGAATTTTCAGGATTTTGGTCTCAGGATTTTGGGCTTCGGGATTATGAGCTTTCAGGATTCTGTAGTGGACCCATATATAGATATATATATATATATATATATATATATATATATTTATATATATATATATATATAGACATATATGTATAGACATACATACATATATATATATATATATATATATATATACACATATATGGTTTCAGACATACATATACATGTAATATATATATATATATATATATATATATATATATATATATATATATATATACACATATATGTACATATATACATACATAAATACATATATATATCTATATATGTGTGTGTGTGTGCGTAGATATATATAGATATACAGCTATGATAGGAAACAGCACACAGGAATGACATATGCTCACAAGCTATGCCAATGGAATTGAGGAGACCAGGCAAGAAACATGACACATGCAGCATGCCCCCCCCCCCCCAGCCGAATACGGGAAATATACATGCAATCAATGTAAAGTGTCCACTGCTCCCCAGACCACAGGTAGGATACAACTGGGGGGGTACACAGTGCACCCGTGGATTCTAATCATGGAAAACAGACTGGAGCGTCCCTTGCGGGACACCCCATAAATTGGCCAAACCATACAAATGTAATAGAGCTTCCATTTTGCCCATGGTGTGTACAGACTTGGAATTCAAGGGTGGGTAACCCTGATGACCCATGGGCCGAGACAATTTTATGAAATAGGTCCCGTGAAGTGGAGAGTGGGCAGCGTGTAGTGGTGTGTCCAGGACCGACCAGGTCCCAGAGTAAGGATGGGTGCTGTTGAGGAGGCGAGGGTGGGGGAACTATGGGTAGCTACTTATGGGTCTAGGTGTGCAGGTGTTGGCTGATGCTGGCCAATATGGACAGCCCTAAGGATGCAAGTGAATGTATTCATTAGGCAGAGGCATCGCCCAATGAGCAGCCACATCCACTGCGAGACCCACTAAAGCAAAGTGTAATCTATATGGCAAGGAACGGAATAACCAGATGTAGACGTATATATGTAGAGCTATGTGTGTGTATATCTACCCATAGCGACATAGAGATATGCCTCTCGCTCACCGTAGCAAGAATGTATACATACTGAGAAAGAATACAGATACATACCTACATATGAATATATACATATGCAGACAACCATAGACTCATATGTTGTTAGATTTTATATATATATATATATATATATATATATATTTATATGTATATGTACATATATATATATATATATATATATATATATATATGTATATATAGACAGCAAGATATAAATATACATGTATGCATACATATGCAGATATGTCTGTATATATTAATGTAAATATATATATATATATATATATATATATATATATATATATATATATATATATATATATCTCTATACATATATATATATATATATATTACAGTAAATATACACATGTATATAGCTGGGATATGACACAGCAGTTATGAGTAACATATGTTCACATGCCGGGCATATGTTGGTAGGAGGTCCAATAAACAAACATGTAACACGTAGCATCAGCCCCCCCCCCCCCAGCTAGGCCGGTGAGACATACAGACACACAATAAAGGTAAACACACCACTGCTTCCCAGACCACCGGCAGGATACTACCAGTGGGAGAGATCTACAAGGTCTACACTTGAAACATAGACATCGATGTCCCTTGTGGGACACCAAAAATTAATGATCAGAGCCAGTCCCGCTAATGATTTCTCCAACCGGGCTGTAGATGTACACGGACCAGTAGGTTGTGCAAGCCTGATAACACATGGGTCGACACAACGTATGACATGTGTCCCGACACGGGGATAGTGGGCAGCGTGTAGTGGTGTGCTTATACCCCAGCTGCACCCACAGTAAGGATGAGTGCTGTAGAGGAGTGGCAGAAAGGGGAACTATGGGTATGCAATTATGGGCCTAGGCGTGCAGGTGTTGGCTGGCAGAGCTGTATTAGGACCACCCTGTGGATGTAAGTAATATTCCGATGTGGGCATAGCAGATGCCCATACCTCCCAACCCCTAAGAGCACATCCACTGGATAGTCCATAAACCATTGGGGGAACACATAGGGACCATACCATTGAATTGTCCCCTTTTACCAGGGACGTCCCTGATTACGACTCAGAATCTAACTCTGTCCCACCTAATCCATCCTAGAACTAGTGATATTAGGATGAAAGGTGGTGGAATACACGTAATGAATAATGACAACATGTAAGAGTCATAAACAGCATGTACCTCAGACAATGTGTATGAATACATATGTTCTGGGTCTGTCAATGTGTCAGGTTAATTGCACCAAAATTCTAAATGTGTCCCTGATGTTGTTATGCAGTGTCCCTGATTCAGTGTTCATTTTTCCCCATTCGTATGAGAGGTCTGATAGTGACAGAAAGCACATATTCTGCTGACTACCTTAGAAAGATGATAGAATAATAGGTTAGGGTTACCACCATGCCACCTTTGCGAGGAACAGTCCCTCTTTAGGAAGTTGTGTCCTGCAAAATATTTGAAAAAATGACAAATGTCCTGAGATTTTAGGACAAAGATTTTCCTATATTGTCTGTAGTAGTTTCATAAAACAATTATTTTGTATCTGAAACACCTAAATGTTATATAAAACAGAATAAGCAACTATAATGATACAAGAATAAGCTTTTATATAGGCAAAACTGTGAAGTTCTTTTCTTTGTACTGGCTGTGGATATGTTTTGCTTTGCAAAATCTGATGTTTCTACATAAAAATCCCACACTGGGCAATTGGAAAGGTGGCAACCCTATAATAGGTATGCGGTAGCATGACTCGGCCGATGGATGTGGGTCCCAAAGCACAATTACTTGTCTGTATTGAAGAGTTTTGGTTCCCGTGTATCAGCCAGACGAGTGCAGATTGTAAGAGGAACACACAAATAATATGAATAAAACACTGGACAGGCCACCGATTCTGTACAGTTGAATGGCATGCCGTCACCTAGTGGGCAGCAATTCCCGATACTGTAGGTATGTAACCCAATGTAACAGGCATCACAAGGTAATATTGTGGTCCTCACTCCCACCCAGGAGTGTGAGTGTCAGATGCAAGCACCAATGTCGGTGCATTTGCAAGTGCGGGAGTGAGCAGGTGTAAGCCTGTTTGGCTACCAGTATGCGAGTATTGCACTGGTAAAGCAATGTAGAGGCTAACCGAGTGTAAGAAGTTGTAACCAGAGGTTAGCATTGCTTAACACCGCGCAAACCCATGCAACCCGCTCACAACTGCTTTAATGTGCCTTACTCCCTCCATATCCAATGGCCTTGTTCTGCCCTACAACAAAATAAATGGCCTCTGCAAGGCTCGGAACCAGGACCCTGCACACACAGCTAATGTGATTTACCTATACTCCATGGCAGATATACAGACAACGGACAGTACCACAAACATATCATACACCGCAATCATTCAACAGTATAGGAATGTATCCCATCATGTAGATGTATATGTGAGTGTTTATGTCCAGCATATAGGTACATACATATATAGAGATATATCAGGAACATACCATGTGGCAACAAAGCATTACAAACGAATGAAAAGAGAAACACCAGTGACGCCTGTATTATGTAGTGGTGTTGTCCTATGTAATCTCAAGACTCCCTCAGACAGATGTGTCATTCATACACGCAAACAGTTGTACATTGGCTGTATACATCACTCTCTGCATGTAATATACATTAACACAACAGTACCTGTCTAATCATTATGTGTGAACAGTACTCTTGCAAGGTGCTGTATGCATCATCATCATGATAAAGGTAAATGGGGTAACCATAGAGGGACTGGTAGTGTTGTGTGTACAATGGGGTCATCCTCATCATGTGTACCTGGACCATTTAGGAGTCATGTGCATACCAGGATCATGCACCTGAGGGACAGGGGTGAGGAAAACAGGAGTATATTGTGATGCATATTACAAGGGTTACATGTGTCCAGTGGGCACGTGTGTGAAATGGACAGCTATGTATAGGGCAGATGTTGTCCTAGGAGATGATTGGCCTTATGTTTCCATAGAGTGAGGGTCAGATGTGGGGGAAGGAGAGTAGGTATGACTATGGAGGATAGGAAAGGTAGGATCACAGACAAGACAGCATACAGGGCCGGTATATGACACATGTGGGGGATACATGTCGGACATGGATGGGTGTTCGACATTCACAAGCCCATGGGAACAGTTGGATGGAGGTCCCAAGTCATGGGCTGCCACTGCACCTAAACAGCTGCACAGGAGGCAGTGCTGGGGGCTGTCCAGGAGGGGCAGCATCACCCTGTAAATGTGACACTCCACCCTTGAGCTTGCATATCTGGCTTTGGAACCCCTTAGTGCACCCCCAACGCAACATGTCTGGGACCGCATGACAGCAGACATGTTCCTGTCTGGTCCTGCTCCCAGGGGGTACATGCCCCATCCTCAGTGGTGGTGGTGGTACCACCAGAAGGGGGTGCAGAGTTAACAGAGGTTGAAGTCCAAGACTGGGCCCTAGATGTGCTGGTGCCCGGTGCCATGGTCAGCTGAAGTGGGACAGGAGGTTCTGCTGGGGCCTCCCAACCCATACAGCCTATGGTGTTGCAGTTTAAACCCACATATGGCTTAGTGATGGACAACAGCATTCAGAATTACCTACAACAGTATGCATAGATATCACCATCAACCCAACACAACAGATGGTATACATTTGCAGAGGGAGCACAACACATGCATATATACTGCATGACATCTGTACAATATGTAGTAGACGTGTGACTGCAGCTATGAACAGCTGCCCATTATTGGATTGTCACTGTCATACCACTGTTTCATGAGACATATATCCAGTCAGGGATGCGATGGCCGTAACACATCCCTATCATCATGTACTGTCTGCAATCCTCAGACTATGCTCCTGCTATGCACAGATGTGTGTTCAGTGTGTAACACAGGAAATAAATGGTTCCACACACTGACCAGTTCACAGATGGCCCTACAGATGGGGGTCCCTAATGAACAGAGTACTGTCATGTCTGTATTAAAACATGCAGAATAGCCATTACCACACACAACACATTAAACAGGCAGTAGTCTCAATGCAGCATAGCTACACTTAGATGCTGTAGTCATGTGTGGCACATCACCCTCCTGTCTTTAGGCTATTTCCCACTGTGTATGATGTTTGAGGTACATCCAAATATCATCTGTGATGCCGTTTCAGAACACCACATCCAGGTACCACTCACAGCGACTGTCATGGCCAAATACCAACTTGATGTTCCTAGATAGTGTACTGTGTTTATCATGCAAATGGCTATGGGAACACCATCACAGCTGTTCCACATGCAATCAGCTACAGGAGGACTAAAAAAGGTGCAGAGGCCATCACCTGATCATGTCCATCACTTACAATACACATGCTGCTGCTGATCAGGTGTACACCTCCACATCCACCAGAGAGTGTGTGGGAGGGACAGGTAAAGTACACCAGAGAAGGGCTTGGAGACTAAACCCTAAGCATCGTCTGCCACATGCCTAACAGTACAGGGGTCAAACCCCTGACTGACTAGTCATTACTATTACATGGCATGAAGTTACTACATGTGCCACAAAGCTGACGTTGCTGTGCTGTAAGAACATATATGTGTGTAGGTGAGAGACATCTGCAACAGAGATATAGTAGATATACATTAGGTGTAGCACACATGGTTGTCCACGTGAACGGATGCCATTGTCACCACAACCTCACTATCTAACAGACTCGCATTGACACTCTTTGCCAGGGCCACAAATACACAACCTAACTACTTAGTTTGCCACACTGCAGTAATTCACAGGACTACATGCACCACAGGGAATATCTGGAGGTTCTTTGGGCTAGGGCATGTGAAAGTGTTTGACATCTGTTTGTATGCAAATGAGGGTTATACTGGGAGTGACTGTGGTTGGGAGCATCATAACCCACATGCCAACACAAGGTGCTAGTACTGACATGCATGTATGCATTGCTTCATGGGTGTGTAGTGGTTGGCTGTGCAAGATGGTTGTACAAGGTGGGTGAGGGGTAATCCTTGGCATCGCATCACCCGACAATGGTGTGCAGTGTGGTACAGGGGTGCAGTGTCTGCAATGTCTCACACAGATGGGTACTGCATGATCTGCCCTGACATCCTGGTTACCAATGTGTATGGCCATAGCTTTGCAATGCATGCCATGTCTGTGTTTGATAGTCCTTCACATGGACATTGCCTCGGATGTGCATGTCCCACAATACTGTACAGTGACATTTACAGGTGTATCTGGTTTGGCAGGCACATGTTGTGTACACAGACTGTTATCCCCCGATATGCCAATATTGGCCTGGTGTGGCGAAACCTTCTTATAGTCAGCAGGTCGTCCCTGCACCTGCATTGATAGCATGATACAGGTATTCCCTGGTGTCAGTGGCATTGGTCCATACAGGGCACATGTGTACGGCATTGTATGGCCTCTGTGGATCACATCTGATGACACCACATATGTTTCAGGCATCCAGTGGGGAACACAGTGAAGGTACATTGTCCACAAATATGTGCCTATTGTACCGCTGTACAGGGTGTCATGTCCTCTGCAGCTCACTGCATTCACACCATGCCTACTATCTGTCATCAATATGCATGGTACTAGCAACATAGCAGGATAGCTTAGGCAAGTGTGTTTGTGTATGGCACATGGATGCAGGATATATACAGGGAAATAGTAGGGTTGCATACTTTGTTCACCAGGCCTTTTGCCAGATGTAGGGGTATGGCTTGCCAACACAATCCCATGGCTGACTAACAGCTGTACTCCTCGTTAGTTGGCCAATGTGTCATAAGACGGACACCATATAGGAAAACTACAAAATCCGCTCCCCAACATGTCCAGTGGTTAAACACTCACAGCCACTTCTACATAGGCTCTAACAGCCAAACACACACACTTGCCATGTCCTGTATTCGAACCCCTACCTACCATATCGCACTGAAGCAATACACATTTAGGGCATGCACTATGGCGAATACTGGGTTACAGCACTCCTACAGGTGCATTCCTAGGTGGGTGACAATAGCAGGATTGACAAAGGTGGTCATGTGATTTGTACAGAGAGTGCATACTCTACAAAGAACTATACTTGTCTCACGTAGGCAGACACAAACACACACACACACACACACACACACACACACACACACACACACACACACACACGCAGTTGGCAAGTCTGGGATTAGAACACTGACCTAACTACTTTACCACACTACAGTATTACGCAGTTACAGAATGCGCTACCAAGATTACTGGGTCACAGCACTCCCAGAGGTGTATTTCTAGGTGGGTGACATCATCAGCCTTGCCAAAGGTGGATATAGGAATTGTATGGTGTGTGAGCATTCTAAAAGCATTATTCTGTCCTCAGGCAGATGGAGACATACACATACCAGTGGTGGGATCAGAACACCTGCCTATCTACAGATATCTATTACAATACTACATAGTTATGAGTCACGCCACAGAGACTACACATTTCAAGGCTGTCATTATGACCTTCTAGGAATGCAGACATCAACAGGGATGCTGACAGTTTAGATGTGCATATGTGTGAATCTGTGTGTTTAAAGTAGGAATCCATCCTGAAATGGAGTATGCCCATCTGTGGAATGGATGACTACTATAACTATAAAGGGTTATTATGGCCATGCCCATACACACAGAGGCACATAACTGACACAAGGTGTCACTGGGCATGCTGACACACTTAGTAGCAAAGGGCTGTTCAGAATGTACTATGTGTCCATCTACACAAGGTTATACTTGGCATGCTCATGCACTTAGTAGCACAGGGCTGTTTGGGATGCACTCTGATTCTAAACACGGAAGGCCACAGTAGCCATGCTATTACAGTTAGACATAAAGAACACATTGTAATGGACTCCAGTGTTAGTAGTTGTCATTGTTAGCAGGAACGCTGCACTACATATATCTGACACCGGTCTTATACACAACGTCTGCTGCTGTCCGTCACCTTAGATGTACCATTCCATACCAAGCACAATACTACCACTCACATTGATGTCTTGCTAGGAGTGGCAACTGCTTGATCAGCACAATGAGCCAATGTCCTGCTGTAATTATGATGTTGTCCAGTATTTGTCATTCCGGGATGACATGACTGAATGTAGACAGGCCTTTGTCACATGCATCCATGATTCAAGGGAGTGGGGATAATACCTAGGTCGCATTCATCCATATAGTGTCATTCCAAGGCAAATGTCCTAAACACAGGATAACACCCTGACACCTAGAGGACAACTGCATTGTATCCTTATGCTAACCAGTGCTAGATGTGTAGCGTTCGTAATCACAGCTGCTCACTGTAGATCCAACAATGGGGAATACTGACATCTGTGCAGTGAGGAACACCTGGCTGAAGGCTCTGTAATGAACAATAGCACTACCGCCATATACCTCAGAACCAGACATGTGGGCCATAACACAGGTACAGACCACTCCAGGTGGTGGTGGTGTTCCCACATACATAAAGGCCACTGACATGTACTGACCAGTACTCCCACAAAAGGCATCACAGATGAGTCAGGTGCAGGACACAGTGTCAAAAGCTGCATTCTAGGATGTAACACTCAGACACCACCATGCCCTCGGACCACCAACACACATTCATACATGTGGTAGGACATATAATAGTACAACACCATGTGACCCTTGACCAGTGGACTGTACCTAGCTCTACATAAACTGTGCAGAGTACTCATTAACTGACACAGTTGCATCATGTGTTATGCAATGCAATGATACCACTGTTTGTAACCAGGTCAGCTGTACACATACCAGGAGCCCTCAATTATTTACAGCATTAACAGATGACTGTTGCTGTACACCAGTAAACACCCTCATGTTTGGATATGACATACAAGTACCTGCCTTGGATATGTACATGCCACACACATGCAACATATATGTAAATAGCATAGCTCTTGTCCTTTGTGCAGACAGGTGGCTACAGCCATTTCACACATGCACATGGAATGTAGGTCCATGGCTGCTGAATGCTAACAGTACATAAGGTGTGATATCAATGATGACAGAGGTAACATTCCCTCTGTACTGGTCACCCATTACACCTATCATATCATGCAACAGTGCAAGTGTCATGTATGTCATTACACATGTCCACCAATTGCAATGCCTACAAACATGCCCAAATGACAGGAATGTAGGACCTACACACATGTACATGTAGTGATGTGCATTCAGATACCATGCGTGTGCAGTTGCTGATGTATGCAGGTGACATGTGTCTTAGTACATCATGCAGTTGCAATGCAGCCTCAGCATTGCCAACTGTATATATGGTGATATGCTGAAAGTACGGAAAGATGTACCTCAGGTATGGACAGATGTGTGGACATAACTAAGTGGTGGGGCATCTTTGCAGATGGATGTTTGCTGATGACAGCTCACAGGTGTGCCACAAGCTGTCCTACAATAACCTGTATAACCACTAAGCTATGGTTTTGTTAACTGAAAGGGAACACACAAAACATAGACAGCAGACAGGGTGACACCGAAGGTAAATCACTTGACACCTGTAACAGTTAAGACCTCCCATGTGCATATATCAGCACAGTTGCCAAAGGACAATACAGTAATGTGTGCAATACTGCTGTAAGTCTGCCATATGTATCATGAGATAGGCAGGTGTTTGATTCACAGTACTGGCATGTGTTGTTGCGTGTGTGTCCATATATGTCAAGTATGGTGGGGAATAAATCTCAACTGTTACTCACTCTCCTGTGCACTGTTGTAGACATCTGTACAGACTGCAATGTAGAAAGCAGGACATAGGCAGGGGTGTGTATCTCACACATGTGAGGTATCTGTATGTGCATGACATAGGTGTATTCAATAGTGAATGCCACAGTGTGTGTGTGTGTGTGTGTGTGTGTGTGTGTGTGTGTGTGTGTGTGTGTGTGTGTGTGTGTGTGTGCTACTGTGTCGGTGAATCCATGAGTGTGTGGGTATGTTACTGTGTCTCTGAATACATGTGTGTGAATACCTGAGTGTGTGGGTGCAGTTGTGTGTTCGCATCCTGTCATGGGAATGCGTATTACTGCTTCCCAATGAGACATCACGCTTCCCACTAGCCTCTACCCTTGTCATCAGCTAGACCGCTCTCTTACCTCCCCACTCCATGTAACTGTACCTGTGATGTCACCCAGTATGGATGTCACGTCTGTAGCCACAGTAGCTTAATACACAGCTATCATGCTCTTGGATCAGTAGATCTGTAACGTGTTTGGAACATGGGACTTTCCAACTGTGATGTGGAAGCTACAAGGTGCATGCTGGTATTTTCATACATACCTTTGAGTAGTCCACATTTACATATGGGACACTAACTGCAAACACTGACATCCACCGGCACGTGTAATTAGACCTGAAGGAGGAAAGCAGAACTTCATGACCAACATGTAGTTACTGTTATTACACAAGGCAAATACTGTTAACAGTACAAAATGCATTGTAAACCTGAATTACATGGTATGTCTCCTGCCTGTAAACAGTACACAACAATTGTAATCTACACTTATCTTCCTAGTCTGTTCACCCTGTGCATCAGACCATATGAGCATGTCCCTGAACCAATGGTGTGGATGACAGGGATGCGGCACAGGTATCATCATATCCACAGGGTGATAATGTTTGCCAGAGGCCTAAGCTGCACTATTGGATGATATCATGTGTGTGGGTTAGGGCCTTTGATCTAATCGGGCATATGTGGACTTTATGAATGTGTGTGTTGCTGTGCCCTACATATGTTTCTGGTGTGTGCGTGTATGTATGCACACAGTTCTGGCATGTGTCTGGCCTACACAGGGGTATTATTGACAGCTGTGGACTGTACAGGCCAGGTTTTACAGTTCACGTTGTCCGGCCACAGCCACGTGACCTGTGCCTGCCAGGGGTTGCATTGGCACTACCAGGCAGAGGTGCAGATTGGGTACTGTCTGATGATACATGTCCACTAGAACTGTGTCCCTGTTGGGACCATCCAGGGCCATGTGCATGTGGCCTGCTGTGTCCTGGTGTGGACAGCACAGTACCAGCTGCACTGCTGCTGCTACCACCACTATGGAAGCGGGTATATGCGGTAGCTCATTCACGTAGACCTGAAACAGGTGATGTAGCTGGCCTACGTCCATGTGCCCGACTCCTCACTCTTACCAGATGTCCCAGCACTGACAGCTCACACTCGCTGATTGTCATGCCACAGTCAAGAAATCCAACCATGTCACCCAATTGTCTATTCAAAGCTTCAGCAATCTGCTGTTGAGCATTTACCATTACCTGGATGTTGTTGTTTAAAGAAAGGACAGCAGCCCTCTAAAGCCTCTGATCTTCTCTGTTGTGCCATTCAGAACGTGCTTGTGCCTCCATTACAGCCTGAAACATGCATCTGGGGACACCAGCTGCTGTGGTCCAGCTTGCAGGGGCATGATGGCCAGAGGTCCTCCTACAAGCAGCACTGGCCACATGCCTGTGTGGGGTATCACCAATCAGTTGGCTGACACCATGGTGTGCAGGCACATCTTCCATAGCCCCCACACTTTCCTGTTCCAAGCTACCACATGCCAACTGTCCTTCCTCTATGGCCACTGGTGATGGGGTATGTGTTGGCATGAGAACTGTGTGTTGGGATGAGGGGGATATAGGTGGAATGGCAACCAATGGTACATATTCAGCCCCTGACAACCCTGCCTGTGACTCAATCATATGTTCATCATCACTGCTAGAGTCTGTGGGGACATTAACATCAGATGGACCGCAGGAGGGGAACGCACCTACATCACCTGTGAGGGGCAGACAAGAACTGTACATTACAATCTATACAATAGACACACACACAGACATACACACAGACACACACACACACAGACAGACACACATACAGACACACACTATGGCACCCAACTTGAATGTGATATGACAGAAGGCATGCAACATGCATGTGATACAGCAGACGGCATGCAGCTCAGACAATAATCATGGTAGTTATCATACATCCCTGTGTTGCTCACAACAGCATGCATGTGTCATAGCAGAAGGCATGCAAATTACACAATCATAGTAGTAGTTAGCATACATCCCTGTGTTACACCATGTAGACTAGCACAGGTTAACAGTACACCTGCCTGATGTGTGGCATATGACCATGACAATCACATGTAGTATGTCATGTGATCTGCTGACGTGTGCAATGACATGCATACATGTTTAACACAATGGTGTCCTGTCAAATATACAGTGGAGTAATGGTGTCCCAATGCAGTGTTGTCTGTCCGCCTTACAGATATACTGCACATTTAGCTGATGTGCATGGTCATTGCAGGGAATCATGAGGCATCTCTGTTGCTATACAGTGTGAGTTACAGACACAGTTCATAGCCATGACTGTGTTCAGATACAATACATATATACTGTGGAATGTGACCCACATCACTGAGGTGTATACACACTAAACCATGATGTGGAATGTGTGACACAGGTCACTGAAGGGTATACAGATGACACCCCTACACATCTGCACCATATTGCTGCTGCCTGGTAACTATGGCCAGACATGGCAAACTCGTTGGTACACCATGTCCCACATGACATCTATGTAACACACACACACACACGCACACACATGAGGAGCAAGGATGACAGTGATGTCTGACACCAGCAAGGGGGATGCACTGTATCTGTGGGCTGATGTAGTTGTCTGTGTATGTATGTGGATACTGTACAAGTGACTGCTGTCATGTTGTAACACAATCAAGATGTTCAGCACATCTTATGTGGTGGATTGATGTCACACCTACACAAGATGTGCACAGGCCTGTAGGATGTCTAGTGTTCCACATCTGCAATATAACCATTACACAAAGGCCATAGTTGGACCATGTGGAGCCAATGTATGACAGGGTGTACACACAAGCACATCACATCTACTGTGTGTGTTGCTTCATGTCTCTGGCCATCCTCCATGGCCATGTGTGAACATGTGTTGGCCAAATGGTTGTGATGGGTGTCTATTTCATGTCTGTGTTGTCCCATAAGACATACACCTATAGATGTCATATGCTCTCCTAATGACAGGTTATGCAGATAAAGGGTGGTATGTTTGGTATGTGGGATATGTTTTTCAGGATGGTTAGGCAGTGTTGCAGCCAGCCCACTAGGTGTCATGGACATGTCAGATAGCACATTACATTGTGTGACATTCATAGCAGGGGTATAATCCACACCGGTGAATCCTGTGGGCTGGCCATACTCCAGCTCACTGTGTAGTACTGTTTGTATTCCCCATATGTGTAGTGTAGTTCTGATCTGTAGTACATGTCCCTACAGTGATCAGCACCTCCACCATTGTATGCACAGCTGTCCACACATCGGGGAATGACAGTTTGTGAGGTTTCATGTCGGTGTTTCACATAGTTTGCAAGTATTGCACATGGGTAGCCATTGTGATGCATTGCGGGTCTGACCTGTATATTGTGACAGGACCATACATTATGTGTACATGTGGTAAAAGGCCACATGGCAGACAGATCTGTGCATTAACATGCCTGATAAATAATAACAGTCTCACCTGCAATGGGCTGCTGTAGCAGCAGAATGCCAGAGGTAACTAAATAGGAGTGACACAGCAGTATGATCATTATCCACGCCTGTATGATAGCTACAGGGTGCAATGTGCATGTTAATACATACGCCAGTACAATATACTATACTATAGTGTATGCAAATGTGTGCATACACAGAGTAGCATACTATAGTATGCGGCATGTGTGTACACATGCCTTGCATATGATGTTACATTACATATTGTACAGTGAAGCATGTAACTATATGAAATATAGTTGTTATATGTGCAGTAGGGACTTACCAGGCAACTCCAGGCTCAGTGGTTGAGAGACACCCACCTCCATGATATCAGCTAAGGCTTGTGGATGCTGTTCTTCAGGTGTCCCCAGGTTGGCCAGTAGCTCCTCGGTACGTGTGAGTGGGGGCTGGGTTGGTGGTCCACCACCTGTTGCACCTTGTTCCCTTGTGATTGCATTTGCACACTGTTTCGCCTGTCTAATCAGGTCTGCACAGTGTCTGTGCACCTGCTGGTATGTGCGGTTGTAGCCACCCACATCGTTAACCCTCCTGCAAAGTTCCTGCCACAGGGCGTCCCGCTGCTGTGCATCCTGTGGCACATGGCTGAACAGGACATGATGATTATCATGTAGGTATGGGATGAGGGCCTCATCCTCCAAGCGGGTATAAGGGGGTAGCCTTGCATGCAGCATACCTGGAATCCATAATGATGGAGACAGGTCACAGTAACTCACAGAGACGTACAGAGCTACAGCTGAACATACATGTGTATCACATTTATTACAATTAAATAGTTGTCTTTGCAAATCTACATGACACTGACACCACTGACATGTTTGTGTCACACACATTTGACACTCACTGGTGATTGGATATTATCACCATATATGTGTGTGCGTCACCTGATAACACTGCTCATACTCCATGTGGATGCTGTCTTGATGTGGGCATGTCTGATTGCCTGTACTGCTGTTCTTACCTATCAGCACATGCCTGGATGTGTCCACATTAATACAGTCGACCTTGATGATGTGTATATGTCACATATAAAGACTTACACTGCCTTAACGGACATGTCCTGTGACCCTGTAATCATGCTCATGGAAGGTTTTACATGTATGTGTTTTGCCATATACATCTACACGGCACTGTACAGTAGTTCAACATCCTGCCATGTATCACGTGCGTTGCACTTGTGATACACATGGGACACTGGCTAGCATGATGGTATTTACAGGGATGGATATCAACTATAGCATGTACGGTCAAAGTCAACTAGTAGGCTATATGCCCTGGGCCATGAATGAGCCTAGGATGAAAGGTTACCTAGCTGTAGCTGACAGGCAGGTTTCTGGGGCCAGATCAAGCAGTGCCACATAATTGCTCCACAGGGTTAATGATACATTTATCATGCGGCCATCACACCATGTCTGAAAGGGGGGCAATGTGCAGCTTTGCTGGACAGGGATGCATAGTATGGCAAGAGTATGTAAAGTGTATGGGACAAGGATCTGTCCAGCATGTGGTGATCCTTGTACTAGGAAGGTGGATGTCCATGAAGTATGTGTTTGAGATCAGGATGTGTACGTGTAGCATGTCCAACATCACTGGGTTGGACGTGGATTTATTCAGGGTAGGCATCATGCTTCATAGTGGAGATGGGGATTGGGAAGGCTGGTGTAGGCCATCTGAACATAGCCAATACCCCTTAAAAGAAATATGTGATCTGATATGGGTCACTTGAATGTTGATTATGGATGAACAATGATCTCTGTATTCATGGATGGCACCCTGTCATGATTAGGGTTGCCTCATATGTCTACCTGACAGGTGTGGTGAGGTAACTATCACAGGAAAGACAACTGCCCAGCTGCATTCCTTACACACAATGTCCATTTTGTTAACCGATACCTAGGTGGTAGTTCATGGGTACAGGGTTATTAACATAGGGGTGACAATACAATATGTAGCTGTCAGATTGTGGCAATATGTCACACACCTCACCCACAAAGGCCCTTCTGTATGTTGTCCACAACACTCAGTTACTGCTCCTAGGTCATAGTCATCTGCATACTTCAATAGGCAGGTGCCTTCTGTTAGTCTGTGTGGTATAGACTACAATGAGGGGGAGTACAATGAATTCTCCATGTCTTACTGTAGCTGGCATTGATGTGATGTACATGTATTATTCAGACAACTTCTGTAGTGCTGGTTCTGCCAGCAGGCCATTTGCAAAACACTCCTGTGACATAGGAATGTACATCTAGTATCCTGAGTGTAGGTGAAACACAGTATGGTTGATGATGTCCTATGACCTGGCAAGGTTATGATATGCAGTGTGAAATCAGCCTTACTGTCATCTACATCTGTACTGCTGACATCAAATAAGTTGATCAAGCTTCATGGCCTTTCAGACCAGACTCAGCAGGGTAGTAGTGCAGTACTTCCCATTATCAGTGGTGTCTCCCCCTTTGTGGGTTGTGATAACTGTTGGTGTGCACCATTCAGTGTGTACATATCCTGACATGAAGCTATGTTTTACATGATGTGTATGTTTAGAGCAACTTGTTTTGCCATATGTGTATGATACAACCTGGGATGCGGGCAGGTCCCATGCAGCCTGAGTGCAGCTTGTACCTGCATAGTTGTGGTTACAGGGGCTCTGTAGTGTACATGGATATATGATTGTGTACCTGTTGGGGAGGGTCAGTGTGTTTATGTTATCCAAGCCCCTATCTGGATTGCTTATTCATGCTCAGCACTTGTTCAGAACTTGTAAGCACTAAATAAGCTACTAATTACTATAGCAATCTTCCTCATTACCTAGAGGTAAACAGTTTTTGTATGTACTTTTCTCACTTGCTTAGAGTAAAACAGCTGTTGTACTCACTTTCCTCACTTAACTAGAGGAAAATAGTTTTATATTCAGGCATGTCCAAGGGTCAGGTCCCAGTGTTCTCTCCTGTCTATCTGATGAATCTGGGCATCTTGAGGCAATGTAGAAATTGCCTCATGTACACAGACAACCCTCTCCTCCTACCGCCCAACACTACAACCTGTGAGAGATGCACTTATCTAGCCTAACTGGAGGTAAAGCTCTCTTCAACCAAGACTGAACTTGACAGTCATATGGAGAAGGTAAACATTTGCACCACACCACAATCATCACATAGTCTCACTAAATCTACACCACCAAAATCCACACATAGTAACACGAAAACATTCATGGAGGCTCTCATTAATAATCTATCTAAGCAACAGAGACCTCCAAAGCAGAAACGCAAGCAGCCTCCATCCCCCAACACAACCCCAATGACACATAGTGCACAGACTCTGTGTACCACTCAACCACAGTCAATAAGGCAAAACAACATACCCAACACACTAGTCATAGGTGACTCTATAGTCAGGCACACTGATGTTCCAGTCACCAGGCTAAACAAGGAGAAGGTTACTGTCAGCTGCCTGTCGGCTACCAGGATCCAAGACATAACTCATGCACTCAGGTCACTCCACAACAAGTACAAATATGACTCTGTCATTGTCCATGTTGATGTGAATGATGTGAGACGTACCTCCCTGGACTACATGAAAAGAGACATGAAAGAGCTCTCCGATCTTGTAGCCCTGGCAGGTATGACCCTAGCCCTGAGTAGCATTCTGCCATCACCCAGAATGATACCGCAGTACAAGGACAAAATTATTGACTTCAACAATTGGCTAAGCTTCTGGTGTCATTCTAAGGGGATCCAGTATCTGTCTGCTTGGGATGACATGGTCGACAGTCCATGATGCTTTGACACAGATGGCCTGCACCTGTCACCCATAGGATTTCGGATACTGGCTAAGGCTCTTGCTGCCCCTATAGTGCCTTTTTTAGGCAAGGTTCAAATAACATATTCACCACCATAACAAGAACAGGCAAGCAAAAACTGAGGGTAATGCTACTCAATGCTAGAAGTCTAACTCTCATAATGCACTCACTTGAGGCACTCCTTGTAATGGAGAACATCAATATCTGTGCAGTGACTGAGACCTGGTTCAAGGCTCCAGAGAGCACCCCTGCACTACCAGGCTATAACCCATACCACACTTTTCAGCCATGTAACCTGGACCGAAACACCCAAGGCGGAGGTGTGTCCATATTCATTAAGGATATCCAACCCTCCAGGCTAGTTGCTTAGCACAATGCATCCGAGGTTATCCAAGTGCAACTAACTCTGGGCAAAACTGCAATCCAAATTGTAGCTTGCTATAGATCTCCCACAATGCCCCAAGATTCCCATTCCTCTTTTCTTGATGTACTGGAAATTATTAGGGTTCAACCAAACACCCTACTAATGGGCGACTTCAACTACCCCACCATTAACTGTGAAAACTACTCGTGTACCAATTCATTAGCTCAATGCTTTCTGGAATTCATAACTCCAATGTCCTGGATCAATTTATCCACACCCCCACAGGGGCAACAATATCCTAGACCTAGTCATTACCAACATGAGTGACCGGTGTTCCACACCTGATGTCAACTCCTCGTTGGACCGATCTGACCATAAGCTAATCACCCTTGATATCCATATCCTGCCCCCACTCCTCATTAAGGAAACCACAGTAAAATATTTCTACAAAGCAAGCTTCATGCATCTTACGACAGAAGTGGTAAACTTCATGACACCCATACAGATGGACAATACAGTTACAACTGCTGAATCCTACACAAATGCACTCTATAAGCACTTACATGAGTGCAAGGATCGTGCTATCCCAAACAGAACCAAGACACTATCCTCCAAAAAAAGGAAGCCAATCTGGTGGTCCCCTGCCATAAACAAACTGTACAACAGAAGGAAGAAACTGTTGCAAAAGAGAGTACAATCCCATGAGTGGAGGAGCTCCCTGGTCAGCCTCAGTAAGAAGCTGAGATCCCTTATAAGATCCTCCAAAGCTAGCTACGAAAACAAAGCCGCCACTAATTCCAAGGACAACCACAAAGCATTCTAAAACTATGTCAAAAATCTCGATGGCAATACCCAGATCTGCTCTGAGTTACAGCACAAAGGCACGAACATTACAGAACCAACTGATATTGCCAACATCCTGGCAGATAGGTTCTGCACTAACTTTACCCCTCTCACCCCCTGAAAAGCCCATATCTATACAAGAAGAATGCAGAGTCCCTGTAATCACAACTACGCAGGTAAAAGTTGTACTCTCTAAAGCTAAAAACACAGCATCCATGGGACCGGACAACATCCCAGGCTGCATTTTACATGAACCTCAGAACGAACTGCCTCCCCACTTAAGCACCATGTTCAATAATAACCTTGCATCAGGCCTTGTGCCCCCTGAATGGCGCACAGCAACAGTTATCCCACTCCACAAAGGTGGCACTACAAGGGACCACAGGACCTATTGCCCTATAAGCCTGACTAGCCTGGTCTGCAAGGCTATGGTGCACATCATCATGGATCTCTTTCACAGAGACATTGGGTACCTCCAAACCTTTGACCCCACCCAGTTTGGCTTTGTTATGGGCAGACCATGCCTGCTAAACCTGGTGGACTTCTTTGAGACAGTTACCAAGGCATTAGATGAGGGTAAGGAGGTCCACACAGCCTACCTTGATCTCTCAAAGGCTTTCAACACCATTCCCCATTCTGGTATTATCGACAAACCCATCCACCTGAACATTAACCCCTATGTCACAAGATGGTTTGCAAAGTGGCTCATGGACAGAACCCACACAGTGAGAGTTGCATACCCTAGGTCCGACTGTAAACCAGTTACAAGTGGCGTCCCCCAGGGCTCAGTCCTAGGACCCCTCATGTTTGGTATATACTTCTCTAAGGTACAGGCAAGCACAGGAAAACTTTGGCTGAAAAGGTTTGCAAATGACTGCAAACTAGGGGCCATATTTGGTTCCCCAGCTGATACAGACACCCTCCAGAAGGGTCTCACTGAGACTGATATCTGGTGTCAGTATCATGGCCTCAAGCTAAATGCCAAAAAATGCATAGTCATCCCTTTTGGATAAAACTAATTACCCATGAACTACCACATAGGTGGTAGTCCTATACATACAGAAAATGTAATAAGGGATCTGGGAACCCAAGTAGATAGCAATCTCTTCTTTGATAACCATAATGCCAGGGTAGTTAGAATATCCTTCTATGCGGCCCCCCTAATCTCAAATGGGTTCGCATCCTGAAAAAGGAGGCCATTGTGCCTCTCTACTCATGACTTATTAGACCCATTAAAGGATACAACACCCCATTTGGGATGTACCTTACAAGACAACTGCAACATCTTGAAAGACCACAACAGTACCACACCAAGAGGATTACTGACCTCAAACAGATGACCTATGCAGCCCAACAAAAAAACCTCCAGCTGTACTCGGTTGAATACCACTTACTCAGAGGTGATCTCTGCTTGACATACAAGGCCCATGTCCAACCCAGTATTGCTGGATATGCTCCACCTAAACAAAAGCCCCTGAGAGCCACATGCTCTAGGGATATAAACCTAACCACAATGATAACTAGGAAGCACTGGAGGGATAGATTCCTGACCCGGAGACTCCTCATGCTTTGGAACATGATTTCAATGTACATCAGGCAGGGCCCCTCACTAGCACTCTTCAACAGAAACTGTGACGGGTGGATGGGAGACAGGCATGTACCCCGGGGATCACTGCAGTGGCTCTGATGGACAGGGAACTAATGGCTCTGCTGTTCAGAGGCACAGAGAACTAACCTAAGGGAGTGGCAGAAGCCAACACACTCTAGCTAGGCTTATAAATGCCCTTGGGCAGACAGCCTAGTACCTACCAATGAACCTATTACATGTCTTATGTGCATGTATAGTTAACTAGCTCTTCCATTTTACTTTGCTATCATGCTGATAAACTGTTGGGTGACTACAAGTCATATGTATCCTATTATTGTGTATTGTAAATGCCAATAAACATAACTAATGTTTGCCTAACATAACAGTAATGCTATGTAAAATGTAATACATATCTGCCTACAATACTGTACATTACACAGTTATTAGCAAAATATCTCACAATGCAAATCATAATTGCACAGTAGGCCCACCTTCTACATGTTATTCTCAGTAATACACCCATACATACGCCTACTGTTACAATATATCAACATATACTATCCCCTGTTATAGCACGTACTTGTTGGACCAACCCTGCCACTGACAGCGGCTGGAGAGGAATTGTCAGATTAAAGCCCTTATATAGCATCCCTTGTGGTGTATGAGGTGTTTGCCTTGTGACCTACAGCAGTACATACATAAATACTTCAAGCGTTACTATGCTCAATAATACATCACTACAGGATAACTGTTTCCACTATATGCATTGCATACACTTTAATTATTACAGAACAGGTACTACATACACAGACATACTGAGTGTTCTACATACTTTATTAGTAACCCGAGGTGTTGTTGACTGTTATTTCAATCTTTTTCAGTTTGTGTTTCAATCTTCTTTGTAATGTTCTGCTGGTATATACAGATGGTTTGAATGTGTGACAAGCCATCCTTTTATAGTTAAATATCGGTAACATGTGCTATCCTGACTACCAATTGGTGTTCCAAAGTAGTTAATTACATGCGCATCAGCTGTGCAGCTGTTCCATTAGCCAATACCATGGCAACAGTGGTGTATAACTGAGTACTCCATTTGGGCATTGTCCCTTTGCCTTACTTTTGAGGAAGACGGCCTGGATGTGTTGTTTGTGATGTATTGCAACAGCTATATGGAGACACACAGAAATATATTAGCTTCATGACTCCCATGGATTGTGTGTATTGGCTAGAAGATGTTGTTCTACACGTGAGTACAGCTGTTATATTTCAGAACATTGCTACTTATGCAGTATTTGTTTGTACCTGATACTTCTGTAGATGTTTCAGTCTGGCAAGGATGTTTGAGCAGCTCAAGGCTGTTTGAGCAGCTCAAGGCTGTATGGCTATACATAAAATGTTAGGTGGTTTACAGTGTGCTCACCAGACATCTTTGGTTTGGTGTGCATGTGTATCATACTGTGCAGTTAATCAGCAATTGGTAACACTTCCTGGTGTACACACAACCCTCTGAAATGGGATTAGTGCAAACAAACCCTGTAACATCAGCAGTTGTTCCATTGTATAACAGCAACTATTTCACATAGGGCCATGTTAGTGTGTCTCTGACAAGGTATGTTAAGGCTTCTGCAGATGTCGTACAGTGAATGAAAGATTTGTGATGTTATTACAGTTTGTATTGTAATTGGTTTGGGCGTGGGGGAGATGGTGGGTGTACATAGCAGATGCAGGTGTGTAGGAACTGCTTTTACACATATTAAATATGTGTGTGAGGGTTCCTTTCCTATATGAACACCTATCCTTTAGTGGACTAATGCTATGATAATTGCAGGCTGATTCATTAAGGCACTGTTAATTGGTTCCTGTATAGCATGCAGGTGATATTAGTCCTTGAATACCTTTTGGTAATACATCGGAATGTAATAAAATGTTGCTACATGAAAGCTGTCTGTGTATTTCTGTCATAGGTTTTTGCAGTCATTGGAGTTGTGTTGGTGACTGATCCTCTTTGGCTAGGGTTGCCACCTTTTGAAATGGCCATAGTGGGACATTTTCGGGACACACATCAGATTTTACAAGCCAACACAAACCCACCGTCAGTACAAAGGATAGAACTTTACTTTTTTGCCTAAATAAAAGCTTATTCTTGTAGCATTTTAGTTGCTTATCCTGTTTCTTGTAACATGTAGGTATTTTAGATACAGAAATAACTATTTTATGCAACTATTACATTACATATGGAACATAATTATGTCCTACAATCTCAGGACATTTGCCATTTTTAATATTTTTGGTCAGGGCACAACCGCCCAAAGAGGGACTGTCCCTGACAAAGTGGGACAGGTGGTAACCCTATCTTTGGCCCATGACCATAGCACATATTTGTAATAGTGTATAGGCATATACTTTCCATATCCTTTGTTCATAACGTTTGGTCATGGCAGAATGTGTGATTGCTATAGTCCATGTTATACTTATATATGAACACTTCAACCGCTGTATACAGGATACCTACGGAATCCCGAACGCACACAATTCAAATACCCACAGTACGGGGCCCAGACTCCCAAACCTCACATTACCGAACACTCAAACTCACGACAGTCAAACTCATGAAAGTAACACAAACACAGAAGACACACATGCATACACAGACACACTGTTACCCACCACATCCAAACATATCATCCTACACTACATATGAGCAGGTGGGAAAGCCCCTCCTACACCCCCCATTTGGTTGGCTGTGCCCACCACACCCCCCTACTTTAATATTCTACCTCCGAGATCGCACAAACAGACACACAAAGCAAACCCACACCCACACATTACAGTCAGCCAGAAACACACACCACACTCACATCACGCACTTAAACACACTATAGCCCTCAGAAACACACTTACACATCGCAACCTACCTGAACCGCAATACCAGAAGCTCTAACTAAATGTTCCTTAACATCAGGATTTTAAAACTCGTGCTTCTGGTGTTTTGGTACTGTGGTCTTTTGGTATTTAAGTCTCGTAATTATGCGCGTCGGTATGTCAAGCTTTCGGTATTTGGTAGGTATCCCATTTATATGTACCTCCATGGTTGTGCAGACGTTGCTAACCTATCTCTATATCTACATATATATGTATATCCCTATATATCAGCATATATCTCTCTCTCTCTCTCTCCCTCTTTCTCTCTCTATATATATATATGTATATATATATTATATATATATATATAAATATATATATATATATATATATATATATACATATATATATATATATATATATATATATACATATATATATATATATATATATATATATATATATAGCGGTACATGGCGGTTTGTCCTACTTCCACACAATCCTCCCTTTTGTGTTTTAACCTGTCAGAATACACAACTGCCGTTGGTACATCTCAGGTAGCTTAGTGGTAGGTTATTGTGAAGATTAAGTACATGGTTGTGTGGTCAAATCCTGGCTGTGGTTATTTTACCTCTCAGAGCAGGCACTGGTAGTGCAAGGGTGATTAACGCACATTTCAGCTGTTGTGGGCAGCTTTGCCCGTGATCTGCGC
Source organism: Protopterus annectens (assembly GCF_019279795.1). NCBI lineage: Eukaryota > Metazoa > Chordata > Ceratodontiformes > Protopteridae > Protopterus > Protopterus annectens. The sequence continues at coordinate 1,899,949,065 of NC_056728.1, forward strand.
AACGTTCAGCAAAGGTTAAACCTGTGTGGTGCTTATCTGTGTAGTCATGTTTAAGCACCGCTTACCAGTGCAATAACCTGCTAACATCTGCTTAAAAGTGCTTTAATAACCTGCATCCAGCATCCCTTATTCGGGACCTCAAAATGATGTAACAGCCCTTACAGGTCTTGAAACCGGGACCATGAACACCACAGTCACTGGCTTTACCACTGAGGCATCTGAGACATGTACAACTTTTATGGTGTTTAGTATGTACAATGTACTACAGACATTCCTCACTACTGCAAACAAATGTGTAAGTCAGTTGGTGTACATATGTATGATACCTGTTAATGTTCATGTTTGTTGAAGTCACTTTGCAATGTGACCTGACAGGGTGTATTATGGATGAGAATGGTTCTTGTTTTGGGTCCTTTTTACATTGTGCCCATACTCCATGTGTAACCCTCCAGTTCACGTAATGAACATATGACACAGGCCCTCCTTGATGCATATTCCATTAGCCAGCGGTCCTCTCCCACACCATTCTCCACATACACAGCAACCATTGCTTCTATGAGGAATTAGGTTTATATTAATAGTTATAATACGAGAGCTGCATGTGTTTTGCGTACACTTCTATTCATGTTGAATGCTTCTGTGTCACAAAGTGTGTTTTTATATATATATATATATATATATATATATATATATATATATATATATATATATTTCTATCTATGTGCACACATCAGTGACATGTATATATATATATATATATATATATATATATATATATATATATATAGATAAATATATATATTTAGTATTAATTTGTAACACTTATACATATGTAGACTTATATATGTTGATTCAGACATTACAGTACATTACAAAGTACGGTACATATGTACACAAAGTGACTGTCCCATTTGTGGTCTGTACTGTGAAATGGTTGTAGTATACGGTGCAGTCTAACAACCACTTACCATGTATACAGATTAGGTGGCTTAGTGTTAGGTCCCATGACTATGGTGTGCATGGTCCAGGGTTCAACACCTGTGGTGTATTAGACATGTTTTACTACAGAATAAGGCTAATTTAAGCAGTTATACGCAGGTTTAAAGGTGTTTGTGTGACATTATACCAGCAATTGTACACAGTTAAACAAACTTTACATCCTACAACCTGTGCACGCAAATATGGCCACTTCTGCTAACTACTCAGGATATATACATTTCAGTGACGTAACATCTTACTATGTGCTTACATAACATTACATTGTCTGTTAATTGTACTCTCCAGCACCCATGGGTTTATGTGTGTTCAAAATGTTCATTATTCTGTGGAATACTACCTACATATGCAAGCTGTGGTTAAGGTATACTATGTAACATGTAAATAATCTCTGACTTTATTGGGATTTGAACCACAACACACAGATATTATGCTAATGCTGTAGCCATTACACTATTTACATTAACGTTCCTTCTGCCTATTTCCTATGTCCATGAATCCTATGTGTAAGCTTGGCTACACAACAGGCGGAGCCACCCACACCCAATGAGCTTCTCGAAATACCGTCATGACACATGAATTGAGAGACTATACATTAACATCCTAACAACATTTGGCATAGCCACTCACTGACACACTTCAGGGTAAACCTTGATGTGTGACTGGGCAACAGTATATACATCCCTGGGATCATGTGTCCCAGAAACATACAGCCAGGGTGTGGGGGAGCCACTCCAGTTTTATAGCTGCAAGACCTGTTGGGGAAATTGAATGCTGTTAGCTTGTCATGTTAACATGCCCTTTTGAGATCACTACATGCCCCTATTACCCTACAGCATCCCAGTCTTCAATGGCTTCCTGGAACTCTGCCTGGAATCACTTCATTGGCTATGATTGACAGAGGCTCAGTTACTTCTTCAATGGTGCAGGTAAAGGCCACCACAGCTATGCTTCTAAATGCCCTTGGGCAGATAACCTACTACCTATCTGTGAACCTCTACAGTGCAGGCCATCTCCAACATCATATGTGATTATACAGAGTTTTCTGATCACAATATACAGTGTAAAATCACCATGTAGTCAGACAACAGTTAAGTACAGCAATAGCATACAGACTACTGATACATAATCACTCCAAAAGCCTGTTTTGGAAGCTAGTGGACTTGTATAGGTTTCAGGCTTTGTAATGCTTACCAGTAGGTTACCTACAGGAAAGATGGGACACAAACACAGATGGAAAACATGCCTGCAACAATGCCATACCAACTTGCATGTGTCAGCCTAAGGCTTTGGAATGCTGGGCAAGGCTATTGGCGCCCCATGGTGCCATTTTTAGGCAGGTCTCAGAGGTGAATCTCACCTCCATAAACTGCACAATAGTGGAATCAATGAGGGCTAGGCTACTCAACACCAGGGATAGTACTCACAACATGCACACACTCACAGCACCCCTCAGTATGGACAACATCTACATCTGTTCTGTGACTGGGACCTGTATAAGTCTCCTGTGAGCACACTGGCACTACCAGACTACAACCCATAACACACATTTCAGCCACTGAACATGGACTGGCACAGACATGGAGGGGGTGTATCCATATTCATCAGGGATACCTACACCTCCAAGTTAGTGGGGCAGCATTATACCTGTGTGATCATCCATGTGCAGCTAACATCAGCCACGACTGCTACAGATAACCCTCCATGACCCAGGAGCACCACTACAACTATCTGGAGACAGTGGTAAACATGACAGTCCTACCAGACACCCTGTTATTGGTCAATGTCAGCCACCCTACACTTAACTGGATAACCTACTCGAGTATTCACTTCCAGGCCCAGCATGGTGGTGGTGCTGTGGTAGCATTGTCACCTCACAGTAAGATGTTGTCCTGTTCGATTCTCAGCTAGACCATCTTCTGTGTGCAGACATGTGTGAATGGGCGTACCTTCGTTAAAGGTTGTGCATCAGGGCCAGCTACTCGGCATGTAAAAATCTACTGCCAATCATTAGCAGACCGGAGTTCCCCTGTGGCGATCCCTAACTGGGAAAAGCTGAAAGACACAAACAAACAAATAGCCTGTATCAGTTGGTAGATGGACTAATGAGAGGTGAAAACATACTAGAAGTGGTAATCACTGACGTGCAACAGGTGCACTACAGCAGAGGTAAACCGGTCACTGTTTACATCTGACAGTGAACTATTCACTTATGATTTCCATTCCCAACCATCTCCCCCACCTAAGGAACACAGTGAATACCTTTCCTACAGCTACATTCACAGTACTAATGACAGAAGTGGGAGGGTTCATAGCCCCCACGCTCAGGGATGACACTGCTCAAGATACAGACAGAATTATAAAATTACAAATGCACTCTATAAGCACCTACAAAGATGTATGGGTTGTGCCATCAATGGTAAACCTGGACTCGCTACTCCTATACAAGGACACAGTCTGCTGAACCCCTGCATTATACAGGCTATACAACAGAAGTAGGACTGTAGTCCAGAACAACAGCAAATCCCAAGACATGCAGACATCCGTGACCAGTATTAGCAAGATACTTATGTTACTCATGTAATCATCTAAGGCTGACATCCACAGGTAAATAGACATGGAATCAGAATATGACCACAAAGGCTTCTTTGGCTATGTCAAGGATCTAAGCAGTAACAGACAGATTTGCACTGTGCTGGTGCAATATTGCAGTGAATACTGACCCTACTGATATCGCCAACACACTTTATGATACATTCAGAGCAAGCTTCACCCCCTACAGGGCCCACAACAATACCCAAAACGTACAGTATCCCAGACATCTGAGACATACAGGTGGTAATGGCTCTTTCAAATGGCATGACAGAGCATCAGTGGAGGCAGATGGTGTCCCAGACTCATCCTGCAGACAACACCAAGACGAAATTGCAGGCGGATTGAAAATAATTATTTGCAATGTCCACAACTTGGGCTGGCTCCAAAAACAGTTCAATAGCCACATAGCAGTGAAAACAATTAATTTTATTCCAAAGTCACAACACAAAACCCAGGATGGAAGTCACAATAAAATTAACTTCCATCGTGGGTTTTGTGTTGTGACTTTGGAATAAAATTAATTGTTTTCACTGCTATGTGGCTATTGAACTGTTTTTGAAGCCAGCCCAAGTTGTGGACATTGCAAATAATTATTTTCGATCCGCCTGCAATTTCGTCTTGGTGTTGTTTTTTGGATTTATCTTTTTTGTATCCTGCAGACACTACAAGACAAAGTGACTCCCTGCCTAATATAGTAATTCAACATCAGCCTCTACACAGGCTACATGGCCATTCAGCGGTGCATGGCAACAGCTATTTCACTCCACCAAGGTGGTGACACAACTGACCATGGTAACTACCAGCCCATAAGCCTGAGTAGTCTGATCTGCACAGCTATGGAGCACATCCTCATGGCACTCATTAACATAGAGAATGGTAACCTCCAGACACCTGACTCAACCCATGTCAGCTTGATTCAGTGCAGATCATGCCTACTGAACCTGTTTGACATCTTACAGTCACCTGGACTTTAGGTGTGGGGTGTGGTAGTTCACACATACTACCTGGACCTCGCCAAGGGTTTTGACACCATTCCCCACTCAGGTATTTCTACACTCACCAGCCAGTACATACACCCATACATCACAGGTTGGTTTGCCAACAGGCCTACCCAGAGAACCCACATGGTAAGCCTCTCAGCCTCTAGATCCAACTCTTGACCAGTCACAACTGGTGTGCCACAGGACTCAGTCCTGGGACCCCTACTGTTTGCCATATACTTCTCAGAGGTATGGGCTAACACAGGTGGACTACAGCAGGCCGTGTTTGGTGATTACTGCAGACTGGGAGCCATAACTGACAGTTCAGCTGTCACAGACGTCCTTCAAGGGGCCTCACATAGACCAACACAGGGTGTCAGAGTCATGGCCTACAGCTAAAGGCCACATACTGCATGGTCATTCCATTTTGGGAAACTACACACACACATATATTAACACATGAGTGGCAGACACTATAATTCAGACGACGTAATGGGTATGTGGGGACTACATTAGATAGTGATCTCTCCTTTGACAATCATATCTGTGAAGTAGTTAGGACATCCATCTGTGTAGGCCATCTGATTACTTAAGGGTTCGCATCTAAACAAACTGAGGTTATTGTGCCCCTTTACTCATCACTTATTAATCCCATCATCGAGTATGATAACCCATTTTGGATGTACCTCAGAAGACACATCCAACAGCTGGAAAGGCCACAAACGTACCTCGCCAAGAGGTATAATGCCCTCAGACATGTGTCCTATGCTGTCAGACTGCATAAACTCTTGCATTACTCAGTGGCATCTCGTTTACTCAGAGATGATATTTGCTGGCCAACAAAGCCGTGTCCAAGTCAGGCTTAATGGTATGCTCCACCTATGGGAATCCATGTCACAGTGAGCCACATACCGTAATGAGCTACACCTTGCCACAACCATAATTGGAAGATGCTGGAGTGACAGATTCCTGTCATGGGTACTTCCCATGCTTTGGAACTACATCCCTGATTACATTATATGGATCCCCTCACTAACACTCCAGGGAATCCTTGCAGAGTGGGTGGGGAACAGTGGATACACCCCAGGGATCCAGCAATTGGCTCTCCTCCACAGAGGGGCAGGTAATTAATCAATGGGGTGGTGACAGCAGACACATTTTGGCTAGGCTTATGAATGGCCTTGGGCAGTTAGGCATATACCTACCTATGAACCTTTACATACAGTATTGGCACATGCTGATAGCTTAATTTATATTGACTTACCTTGTGCCAATGGCAGTTGTGTGTACAATAGTTGAGGGCTGTCTATGTAGGATACACACAGTAGGCCACCTATACATGACAATTTACAGGTGGTCGTGTGTGTGTGCCATCCATGTTTATTGTGTGTGTAGGTGGAGAAGGGTATCAGTCCATAGGTGCTTACACTGTCAGTGTGTGTGCTATACATTCCCTCATTGCCAAGGCATGGGCATACTGGGCACGCCTCAATCTGCCTACTGGGGATGGCACAGGGTGTTTGTGGTCTGAGTCCCTCTGTGCCTGTGGGGCCCTTGGCAATGGTGGTGGGCTGTGAGGGACTTCACCATTCTGTCCCTTCTGCAGCTGTTTCTGCAGGTCATATTATGTAGCATGGCACATACTATGAAGATGTGGGCACACATGCCTGGAGAGTACTGCAAGGCTCCACCAGATATGTCAAAGCAATGGAACCATGATTTCTGCATCCCTAACACATGCTCTGTGATGATTCTTGTTTCTGTGTGTGCCTCATTATGGCGTTCTTGCATGGGTGTGTGTGCATTTCTGATGGGAATCATCATTCACGGTTCCAGTGCATAGCCAGCATCCCCCACCAGGTGGCCATATGGGGTGTCCCCCCTGGTAAAAACCTGATACAGCTGTGAGGCATGCCAGATGTGGGAGTCATGATAGCTTCCAGGGCTGCCAGCACACACATCCATGATAATGCCCTGGGCATTGCACATGACCTGGCAGTTAATGGAAGGGTATCCCTTGTGGTTTATGTAGCGCCTACCCTGCTCACCGGGTGGTGACTTGATGTGTATGTGCGTGCAGTCTATTGCACCCAGTACCTCCGGGTAGTCTGCCACACGATGGAACAGACACATATTGCTGGCCAACTCCTCCTGCGTTTGGGGGAAGTATATTTGCTCATTTGCATGTGGTAACATGGCATCCAGGAACTGGTGGAGTATCCTGGATGCTGATGCCTGTGAGAATCTCATGATATCCCCAGTTGGCCTTTGAAAGGTACCTGTGGCTAGTATTCTCAAGCTTACACATACCTTCATGTCCACTGGGATGGGTTCCCCTCTGTTATATCTGGCTCTAATGCGTGGCCGGCACAGCTCAACAAGTTGCTGTATGGTGTCCCTGTCCACCCTGTAATGCTCTACTGTCTCCAGATCATGTAGCCCCTGGCAGCTTACCCTGGGTCTGAACACTCATCTCCTCCTCTGGTGCCTGAGATGGTTGTCAGCATCATCCTCCACACCACCATCAGTCTCCAACACATGCTGGTGAGCAGAGTGTCTGGGAATACACAAGTGTGTGTGCGGTGCTTTCACACCTTATACTATTGTGCTTTGGATGCTCTTGGTGTAATTGCATGTGTATGTGCAATTCCAGCTGCAGGGTATCTTAATTATGGGTTTTACGGCGGGTACTGCTATTTATTGTGGGGTCTTTGGTGTTGAATTACGCTTGGCTGTCATGATTCATCTATTGCCCTTTATTTCACTTTTCAACCGGATTCCCCTCCCATTGTCAGGCATGCATCCAGCTGCCGCCTTTCTTATTTTGTACTTTCCCAACCCAGGCTTGTGTAGCAAAATGTGTTATGTAGCTGATCTACTGCAAATTTGCTTTGTTCTGCTGTGACAGTTCTCTTTTCTTTGCAGTATGGCACCTTCCCTTTCCTGTTCTACAGGTAGCTGCTAGCAGCCTTGTTAGCTGTTGTCAATGGCCCACTGTGGGTTCCTAGGTGTTAATTACTCATTTGTACTCCATTTACCATGCTGCAGAATTTCCTTATTGTCTTCTCATATCCTTCCTGTTTCAGCTGTGGTGTGCGCCAAGCACAGCCATTTATCGGGTTTCGAGCAAGTTTTCATCCACGTTCACATGCACTTTTGGTGATCTTGTGTGCTCTCAGCTAAGCAAAGCTATGGCTACTTCCATGCCCCTATCTTGCGACTTTGCTTAGCAACAAGCAAACTGGATTAGCAATGCTCTAATGTGCTTACAGCTAAGGTGGTGCACCCCTCTCTTGATGTCATCTTTATTTCCAGGCCACACCTCGGTGTTGTACCGCAATGCTGTGAGGTACATCCTTACTCCGGTGGGGATTTTGTGATTCAGTATTACTTGTCTCATTTGCATGGCATTGACTACTAATTCCTAGTTACCACGCAGAACACTGTCACGGACCCTTAGCAACCCTTGCACCATGGTTGTGGTGTAGCATGCATGCCATTGACTATTATGGGGAATTCATGAAATGTGTTACATTGCAGTTTTATTACATATAAATATATTTTCATTGTGATCCTATTTGCGCACCGATGCACTGCGATTTTACTTTGCGTTAGTGTGGCCATGACATTAAATGTTCTTTTTTATGTGTTGTGCATGCTTTTTATGCCAATGGCTATATATTTAGCCATTGGCATATATTAACAGTATAATACATGAGTTTGGTCTGCTGCCATGGCTCCGATTTTATGTTTGAAAAAATGTAAACCATTTTTCGGTTTACATTTCTGCATGCTTACCCTATGCCTGCACCACTTCATGAATTGCTATAGACCTTCATTCGCATGCTACACTGCTGTGCATGGGGTAATTAGCATACATGAGCCGGGAGCTGTGCAGCTGTGGCGTACGCAGGTAGTGCACATGGAAACAGCTCGTACCTGAATCGCTAGGTGGCCATATTTGGTGTTAGATCGCCGACGCTACACCTGCGCCTGGGGCAAGCTTCATGAATCCCGGGGGTATCACTAAGAAATCAGGGATAGTGGGATGCATTAAGTGGTGCAAAAACACATTTTTTGTAAGTCATGTGTTAAACAATATTCAAAATGAAGTATAATACAATATTGGAAAAACAAGCCATTATCCACTTTTTCATGTCATATAACTGAGTACTGCATATTGGATGTTACATATTACTGATAATCCATCACCCAAAATTAGTGAATATTCATAGAGCATGACATCAGTCATATTACTGGATGAGATATACAAATAGTCTAATCTCCCCCACAACTAATACAACCATTCTTCACAAATTGAATGGTCTCTTTTCTAAGGCAGAAGAAAGAGTAATTGCTCAAACATCCCATGGGCTTAAGCATCTAATAGGCAAGCATACCATACATGGCTATAGCACGCCACAATATCCAAATTACACTGAAAGAAGTCTGTTAACTGTAAATATTACAGTGACTAGTTTGTTTCTATCTCCTCAAGGAGAATACATTAGTGAAAGGCATTATTGTCTGTATGCTGCATAATGTTCATTGACAATATAAAATGGGCATTTTATCATGAAGAAGGAAAAGAGCAATTGGGTGTAGAAGGAACACAATCTGGGGAATGTGTTTAGTTTGAAAAATCTAGTATGGGTTTCACATGTAAAAAACATATTTAAGTCGGAGAAAACAAGATGGCAGTTGAACTAATCTCAGAGACTGACTTGCATTTTATTCCAATCTGTTTTCTTTTTCATATACTTAGCTATAGTGTCTATTAAATAAGCAAGCTCTGGTTATTCAGAGTAAACTTGCTTATGGAAATTTTGCATATGATTAGTATGTCTAGTTTTTTATACGACCTAGATTTAATGTTGGTGAGTATTCATTATAATATTTCTTATTCCTTAAACTCACGTTTCTAACTGATAGCAGGGTCTCAGAAGTTGCATATGCACTATGATCCATTAACCTGAGGCTGCTAGGCACTACCCATTAATAGATATTTTAATTATTATAACATTTTCTGCTTTTGATGGAACATTGGACATATTCTACTACCAATTCATTACCTCACAAGTACGCCGGTCACACAACATAACCCTGTGCTGATATAGAGCAGAAGAAACCCAGTGAGCATCACCCACAGCACTTATCTTACCAAAAGTTATCTCTCAGTTTAAGCTGCTTGACTATGAATCATATCAAACAGAGCTGTTCCAGAGCTCCTCCAACAAAATTATTGTCAACAAAACAGCAGTAATGCAAATCTGATAAAAAACTTTGAGATTCCATCCACCTATCAACTTCCCCAGGAATCTCGACAGCTTTAAGACATGGTCCCAGAGATCTGGTAAGAGGATATGCATCATTTGATTCTCTTACCGAATAGAAACTCTTACAGACAGGAACCTGAGCGAATCCTGTTTTCTTTTCTTTTCTCTTTTTTTCTTTTCTTTTGCCTGTCAAATTGTGCAAATAATGCATTCAGAAATAATTAAATATAGTTAAAAATTAAAAAGGAATATGTGTGTGAAGGGAAAAGTGGTAGAGGAAGAACCACTACTTACTTTATGTTACTTTTTTCTGAAGAAGAGGAGTAGAAGTGAACGGTAGCATTGGGAAGATGTGTGCAAGAAATATATTATAAGAAAGCAAGCAGTAGCAGTCAAACAAAAACAGAACAAGACAACGATTGAAAAAGAATACATACACACAAAAAAGGAGATGCAGCAAAAATGAAGAGACATAGATTGAGAGAAGATAGACAAATTGTGCCAAGTAAGATTAGACTACAAACAGAGTGAATAAAGAGGGGTGAAAATGGCATGCTGAGCTGGCCCAAAAGAGACCACATCCAGAAGTCAGTTATATCAGTGGCTGACATCATGGATGGCACTCACATCTAATGGCCCAATGGTTGGAGCCAGGTGGCTGTACAGCTTTATAAGTTGCTTCAGGTGGTGCCTCAGAGTGTCAATATGTGCACTGAGATACTAACCCATTTTGTTCCTGAATCACTGCTGCACTTTGTCGCAGTTGGTGACCTTGGAGAATTAATACCCCTCAGCAGATAAGCAGCAACAGAGGTTCCTAGCCAGTCCTCCAGTTTACCCTACAGATGGTGTCCTTTTTACAGAGAAGCAGGCCTTTGAACTGATAGAGACTATCAGTTGACATGCTGACTGGTGAAGAGTGTGGTAGAACTGTGTCAGCTCTGCCTGCAACGTGAGTGATACTGTCAAAAAAGGAATATGCATTGAGACAAATAAAACAACAAACCAACATAAGTTCAAAGGTATATAGGTGTATACTAGGTTAATAATCACTATGGCTCTTATAAGCCTAGCCATGCAACCCAGATGTGACCCACAAATTTGATTTACATAGGGTCGATTTACTGACTGCCTCTGTGCATCAGAGACATAGGAACAGACCAAGGGAGAATTTACAATTACCCATCCATTGGTTCAAGTTGCACTTCAGTAGGATTAGGTAGGACCTCTAGTTAACATGGATTGGAAGCCTGCTCCACAGAAAGGGAATTCTATGAGAAAATTATCTGTCTCTCCAGCATGTCTTAATTATGCTGCAAGTAAAATACTTTATCCATCATACATGTCCCTTCCACCTATCCTAGTGTTGCTATAACCTGTAACTGTGCCCCACTCCTCCTGTGTAAATGATGATGAGTGTTCCCTTCGATCTCCTCTAGCATGTTTAGGTTTAGTAATGTATAATGCATGTCATACCCAATCACTGCACTGCAATGCAATGCTGGGATGTAATACTGCCCTCATCAGTTTTACTCTGTTATTCTAATCATGGCCCATAATTGTCAACCATATGCCTGCACTTTGCCAATCCCATTACATACTGCAAATGCATATGCTTCACAAGAGGGCCCCTTCAAAGGTGGTTCCATTAATGTTTCCTCACCTGACTCCTCCACCACTGCTGCCACAAGTAGATCAAAAAGTCAGGCAATGCTATGGTACCCTCATGTTATATAGCTTTTAGAAGTAACATGCCATGCAGCATTGTGCATACCATGCATATCTTGTAGCAGGATGTTGGAACTTACTCACCAGATGTATCCAAGAATCGGACGTGGGCCATTAGCTATACAAAGGCATGTTCAGTGATGTTATATGTCTGTGGGGCCAACAGTTAGGGGGCATCAGGTACAGAACCAAGAAATATCAATCAGCACCTACAACACATAATAGACAGCACAATTATGAGTGGTCGGTTACATATGTTCATGATGCCAGACCATAGGGAACTCTGTAGGAGGTAATGTGTGCATATACCTATTAGGTCACCATATGGAAATTCACCCCACACAAAACACTGGTATATGCTGCACATGTGCCAGCTGTGAGTATCATGGGAGCTGTTTGGAGCATGCTTAGACACATCATGTATAATACTGAGTGAACTGCATGTCACCTGGAAGTTAATAAACAAAAAGCCCATCCTATTTATTTACTGAATCTCATGTGGACCAAGTGGGGCCTTGAAAGAAATATGGGTACAGTTAATGGCCTCCAGTACCTCACTACTATGAGATGTTTCACAGAAATCTTGTAAGTTGCAGATATCTCCTCTGTGTCTTATGGAAACCTAATATAACCATCCACATGCAACATCCTCTGTTCAGAGAAATGTTATAGGGTTTGAAGACTGATGACTGTGAAATTGCTAACATGCCCCCCCACACACACATCAAACACTAAAAGATCACTGTAGTAAGGATGATAATGCTATACAAACCTTCATGTCCACTGGGTTTGGCAGACCATACCCCCCCCCTTTGATACCATGTGAGGATGGTGCATGTCTATTAATTCTCATATGATGTCAGTGCCCACATAGTAGTGGTTGCCAATATCCCAGTCATAGACTTGATGGTATGTCAGCTTTGGCTGACTATTCTGATGCAGATGGAGGCAATACGCCACCAGGTCCTAGAATCTTAACACAAATAATATACCTGTACACCAAAAAGTGATGGTCTTCAAATAAGCAAAACAATATGGCTCAGTGAGAAAATTTTATATTTCTAAATTATATCCAAACCCAATGAAGAAAAGCCCAAAGTGCATGAAATAACTAGTAACCAAAGAAACTGCACTTTGCTGACTCATAAAGATACATAGACTACCTTTAACAAAAAAATTCCATTGAAAAACATGTAACACAAAAAATAAAACTGTAATACCTGGAGTTGAGAGCTTTCTTCTTTAGGTTATACAATACTTCATCAGAACTAAAATACAAAGCCACACCTAACATATTTAAAGACTAATCAATTACCAGGATAAATAGCTGTCATTAACATATTAAAGCTGCATACACATACATAGCGAAAAACCTTGATAAAAACTCTGAGAATAAACAACACATACACTAAACAATAAAGTATATACTTAACAACAATAATAATAATAATAATAATTAAGAAGTAGTAAAAAAATATTCATCCAAACTGTCATAATTTAGCTCTCTTCATATTTATTACAGGTAATAAAGAAACCATTTCATTAAGCCCTGGCTGCTCTTGAGCAATTAATGTTAACTGCAAAAGCAATTCCATGTATTCGCAAGTGTTCTCCCAGCAGCCATCTCTAACATCTTTGTGGACTACCTCAAGTAGAGCAAATGTAAATTTATTAAAACCTTCACAAGAGGTGGCATGCTTAAAGAGGACATTGTTGTTGTTTTTATTCTTAATATCTTGACTGTGCTTATATATCCTGATCTGTACCACCCTTACAGTTTCCCTAATATAAAAATGTTTACATTTCAAAAAAAGTACCACATAAACTATTCCTTTGGTTTAACAATTCCCATTTTTTAAAAAAAACAAAGTATACTGGCGTGTGAGTATTCTATAACAATTTTGGTTTCTGTGCAAATATAAGCACATTAATGACAGTAACCGCATTTATATGTGTAATTATTTCTTGTCCTAAGATTAATATTCCCCTCCAATACATTCTTACTATTACCAACTGTTTCAACATGGGGAGGATCTGCAAACTTATTGGAATATAAAAAAATCATAATATTCCAGTTCTTCCTAATTATATCCATAACTGCATCATTCAAATGACCATATTGTAAAATAAAGACTTGAGTAAAATTGTCATTCTGTTCTCTACAGATTTTAATGTTCTCACTATTGTTCTGAGGATTCATTTCCAAAATGGAACAAAAATCATTCTTTCTTCGATGTTTTATTTGGTTAAAAATAGCAAAAACAAAATCAGTAGGATATCCATTTCAATAAACATATCTGATAACTTATTACCGTTTATGAAAGGAGAATCTTCTGAAATCATCCTTGAAAATCTGATGAATTTCCCTTTCACAATCCCCCTCATAGTTTTCAAAGGGTGAATGTTTTTACAATTTAAAAAGCTGTTACTATATGTTTCTTCCTATATATGGTAGATGAAAATTTAATAAAAACAAACAGCCACTGAGGACGACCACAAGTAGAATGGTGAGCCAAACAAATTTAATTACAGAAATGACTTAGCGCTTTCACCAGTACAATGCTGGCTTCTTCAGAGTCATTTTCACAATCAAAGTTAAAACACATTTATAGCAAATACCCCGTGGTAATAAGCTGACATCACAAATACAACAACCAATGATAATCCTATCTAATACTTGAATGAATCCTACCATTAACTTAAACATTAACTAACCCTAATATTACAAATAGTACATAAAACCACATTGTGTCAAAAAGAGAAAAACAAACATTCATAAAAAACTAAATAATATTCCAAAATACTTTAGTAAAAAATGCATATACAATGTAAATTGTTATTTAAATTTCTAAATTCATCATATATCTAAATCTGGTTTGATTTTAAGTTTCAAAAGTTTAAGAGGAACATTCCAATCAACTTAAAAATCTCCTTCCTAAAAATTTCATCATCAGTGACTAACCTAGATGTTCTAACCATTTGCCCTTTCACTACACCTTTTCTCTGGTGAAAAGGGGTGACAACTTCCAAAGTGCAACAAGTAAAAAATAGTAGGCATTGCAGGAAATTTTACTGTGAGGTAGTTAAACTCAATTTCATTAATAACTCCTTGATATAATGTATCCTGTAAAAACAAATCAATTTTGGCATATGCCCTATTCACTTCATTTATAGAGACCCTCATGTACGTTGACTCATCATTCAAAATTTCAGTCATCTTGGAAGGTTTCAATTTTACACACTCAGGATGACATTGATACAGTTGGCTTGCTTGATGGTCATTCTGTTATGAGGCAAGTGATTTTGAAAAAAACATGTTTTTTTTATTTATAATTATACTGACATTGAGATTTGTGATACACATTTTGACCTTTTTAGTAAGGGCATTAATTTTGTACCTAATTTTAGGTTGGACATTGCTCAAGTGCTTATTAATTTGAAACTTTTTATGAGACAGTTAAACTTACAGATTTTTTTCTCAACCTCCAACAAGCATAAAGATGGGGTAATTGATATTGAATCTACACAGATTTTGTAAAGAAAGAGTACTTTTATCCCGCCCCCTAACGCTGAGGTTATTTTGTTGGAAAAATTGGTTGAGTGTGATTTTAGAAGGATTTGTTCACAGAAAATTCAGGCAACAGACAACCTTTCAGATGATGAGAGACTCATGTTGAGAAGTTTTAGGGCCTCCAACCAATACAGGTGTATGAAACCTGATAAAGGTGGAGGTATGGTGATAATGACTAAAATTTATGACATTTCCAAAATGTGCCCAGGTATTTTCTAACTTAGTCTTGTTGGCTTGGGAAAGGCTTTTTGTTTTCCCCTCTAGGTTTAATGACAATATTATGTTGTACAATAGGTTTTTAGATGACCTTTTAATTTTATGGAAAGGTGATGAAAAAACGGCGGTGGATTTTGTTGATTACTTGAACAGCACCACCAAATTTCTCAAGTTTGTATATGTGTGGAATGATGAAGTCATTAATTTTTTGGATCTAACCATTAATAAAACTAATGAAGGTTTTTCTAGTACTATATACAGGAAGGAGAGTTATTCTAACTCCCTGTTGCACTTTGGAAGTGGTCACCCCTTTCACCAGAGAAAAGGTGTAGTGAAGGGGCAAATGGTTAGAACATCTATGTTAGTCAGTGATGATGAAATTTTTAGGAAGGAGATTTTTAAGTTGATTGGAATGTTCCTAGAATGAGGTTATCCTCTTAAACTTTTACTTAAAATT
This sequence comes from Protopterus annectens, assembly GCF_019279795.1. Classification (NCBI taxonomy): domain Eukaryota; kingdom Metazoa; phylum Chordata; order Ceratodontiformes; family Protopteridae; genus Protopterus; species Protopterus annectens. The sequence goes on from NC_056728.1 coordinate 1,899,964,884, forward strand.
AAAAAAGAAGTGATGAGGAAAAGGGGAACAGATTTTATGCCAATTTTGAATACCAAAGTTCAATTTGGTAACATTTGTAATAACAAAACTGGAACATTTTTTGTATTAAAGTATAACAGCAGGGCACCTGAATTGTGTGCCAGTTTGAGAAATATTTGGAGGTACTTTTTAAGCAATGAAAATAAGGTGATCGTAGGTGCTGAACCTGTGATTGTTTTTAGTAGGGGTGAGAACTTAAAGTCTATACTGGAAAAAGAAGTTAGACCACACAACAAATCAAGTATGAGAAAATGTGGGGCATGTAAGTGGTGTAGGTTTATTGGTGAGGGGTCTTACCTATGTGTTTTTGATTACAAATACACTATTGCTTGCCCTGGGCATTGTAATAGTAATGGTAAAAATTTAGTGTATGTAGCTTCTTGCATGTCATGTGAGGCATTTTATGTGGGTAAGACCACCCAAAGATTAGGGGACAGAATATCAGAGCATGTCCGATCTATTAAGAAAAAAGATACACACAATGCACTTTACTTGCACACCACTAAATGCTCCAATTTTAATAAGTTTTTGTTTTTTGTTGTGGGCAGTGTTTCTAGGACTGAGAGAGGTGGGGACGTGGTCAACAAAGTTGCTGTTTTGGAAACTGAATGGCAACTTAAGTTAAATGCCTTGAAATGTCCTGGTCTCAATGATTGTGTGTCTTTGAAACCTATTTTGAAACTTAAATCAAACCAGATTTAGATATATGATGAATTTAGAATTTTAAATAACAATTTACATTGTATATGCATTTTTTAATAAAGTATTTTGGAATATTATTTAGTTTTTTATGAATGTTTTGTTTTTCTCTTTTTGACACAATGTGGTTTTATGTACTATTTGCAATATTAGGGTTAGTTAATGTTTAAGTTAATGGTAGGATTCATTCAAATATTAGATAGGACTATCATTGGTTGCTGTATTTGTGATGTCAGCTTATTACCACAGGGTATTTGCTATAAATGTGTTTTAACTTTGATTGTGAAAATGACTGTGAAGAAGCATTGTACTGGTGAAAGCGCTAAGTCATTTCTGTTATTAAATTTGTTTGGTTCACCGTTCTACTTGTGGTCGTCCTCAGTGGCTGTTTGTTTTGATTATTTTCTGGTTTTGCCCTGCTTTTTGGGTTTTTGTTTTGGTAGATGAAAATTTACCCAAAAATTTAAACAAAAGGAAATCTAAATAATTCATCTTTTCATGAGCAAAATAATAAGTAAACTTAAGAAAGAGGGGTGTACTGTTAATAAACAAAATATTCATGCAAAATTCCATATTCCCTTACCGTTGTAAAACAATATCATCCAATAACCTGAGATATAAATAGCAGTGGCTAAAAATCTTGTAAGAAAAAATATGTCTCCTTTTCCAAGTATACCTCATTAAGTTGGGACATATGGGTGTGCAACCTGCACCCATGGTAATGCCATTTGAATGCTTGTATATTTCACCATAAAAAAAAAAGAAAACTACATTCTGCAAAACAGTTTCAACACTGCCTCTAATTAAATTAATGTTCTTAGTGGTGAGAAAGTAAAATAATCACAAACTTTCTACAAGCATATCAAATTGCCCCTCTGAAATGGGAAGGAAGAAAATAAATCTATCACATCTGTAATAAGAAACATTACATTTTCATCAGATAAAACAGATTTGATCCTGGCCAAAAAATCTGATGAATCTTTTAAAATATGCTTAATATATTGATGTATAGATTTAAGTTTCATGCTCACAAAAAAAGTAAAATTATGAATTCTTATCCTTGGGCAGCATCTATCTGGCCTCAGGGGAGGGGCTTCAATGTTTTTGCGTATTTTTTGAAATGCAAAAAATGGTCAGTATTCTTTTGTGGAAATTGGATAAAAATTCAAACATTGTGTTGTCAGTTTGTCCTTGCATCAAACCAGTCTTTTAACATCAAGTCAATCTTTTTATAGCAAATATTAACTTCATTCCTGGAAGCTAAATTTTACTTGCTCTCATCCCTTAGGATATCAGACACAATTGAAATATAATCTATAAAATCAAAAAGCACAATGTTCCCCCCTTTTATCTGGATTGATAACCCTAAGTGATTTATCTTTTTTTTAATGCTGCAAAAGGTTGTCTTTCACTCTCAATTAAATTGGCATGTTCTGTGTGCTAAAAATTTCCTCATTTATTTAATACATTTCAGTAGTTACAGCTTTCTCAAACATGCCAGTAATTGGGTGGCACAGGGTGTTAAAAGTTTTTTTTTCAGAAAATGTCCAGTCTTAGCACTATCATTTATTGTAGCTGTTGACATCTAAAAAGAATATATCTTAATTATTTCCTAACAAAAACCTTAAATTCTAAAGTCATATCCACAACATCAAAACTCCTAGTGAGTATAAAAGAAAACCCCTTTCCAACAACCTAAAATAATTCACATCAGTTTCTCTAGTAGTATAATTATCTATCTTAAAATCATTATATGTATTAACAATACCATTGTGTTCCTTAACTATGTCTCTCAAATGACCTTTGTGAACAGGTTCATCAAATAAACAAAAATTAGGGATGGATATCTGCTTAGTTAAAACTTGCTTTTCCTCTATTATCTCCCCTGATTTGGATGTCCTCTCTTCCCTCTCTCCACCTTGTGAACCCCAGTTCATCAACCGTTTGGGGTTTTTGCATAGGGGTGGGAATTCCAAAGGATCCTCATTTTCCCTGTTATAATCTATTTCATAGGAATCATGAATAATGTTAACTTCCTCATTCCCATTATTCTGACGCACCTGAGGATAAGCATGGTCTGTACATCAAACAACCTGTGTATTGGCCTTTCACATACCTGGCATTTTTTAAGCCATCCTCTTCCTATATTATAGTTGGTCCCTTTCATTTTTTTTTTACTTTTCTTAAATTTATTCTCTTCATAAAATTTGTCCACCATATAAATGAACCTATTATATTTGTCCTTGAAAATATCAAATAACAAATCCTCACTAACGTTCTTATTGAATTCTTCCACAGTTTGAAACTATGCAGTTATTTTTGAATCATTGAATCTAATAATTGTCATCATCAGTTCAACCCCATGTTTGTTGAACATGTTTGAATTGTATTACCATGTTTATTTTTTGTCATTTACATAACAGATAATGCTCATTAGAACATTGACATTTATTTGCATGTCATTATATGGTCTTTTGTATGTTATATATATTGAGTTACTTTCCACATTTGAGGGGTCCCACTACCACAGTCTCTGGACCAGTCCACTAAGCATATCAACACTCACTGCACGATTTCTCATATCACATCATAGTAGTCATTTCTAAGTGCCTTCATAGTCATCACTATACCAACAAAATATGTTAAAAATTAAGTGATAAAAGATACAGTAGCAACCAGAAGTCATACCTTTCATAGCAATCTTTCCAAACTGCCTGAAGCCTTATTTAGCAGAAACATGTTCAATTAAGGTAGCCCATTGAAAAACAAATGGTATACTAACTCAAACATGCAGAAAAAAATCAAGTAAGTGGAATGCACAGGAGTTTGGTTTATTTGATACACAGAATAAGAAATATTTTAACTCTCTCGGTGATTTATGTATTCACCACCCCTCATAAAACATATTTCCCAGACCAACAGTACGACATATTTTAAGTCTCACACATCAGATCTATCCAGCAATGAACAAATATCTATAAAAACACAGATAGCCCCACACACACATTTATCCCTCTCTGTATATATGTATATATATATTATATGAATACCAATATATATTTAATTGATCATTGCATATCAACAAAAGCAGTAACTGGAAACATCAGATTACTGAGTGTATAACAACAACAAAAAAAATGTTCTCCATTTCAAATCAGTGAATTAAAAATGCATCAATATGTAATAGTAATACAAGACATACTTTGTCTAAGTAGTGATACTGTCAGGGATATGTTTTTTATAAGGTAATTTGTAGGGCTGGCTACATTTTCATTTTGTAGTAGGCTATTGTCTATATCATATGTTGATGGTAGGAGTTGTTGGTCAAATGCAATATCACTAAAGTGGAATCCTTCAAAGCCCACGGGCCAGTGGAAAATACTGCCCAAACCGCAGAATCCTTTACAAATGCATTCTATGGACACCTACAGGAATGCATGGATCGTGCTATCCCAAATATAACCAAGACTCACTCCTCCAAAGGCAGGAGACCTGTTTGGTGGACCCTGGCCATAAATAAGCTATACAACTGAAGGAGGAAGCTACTACATGATTGAGCAAAATGCCAAAAAGGGAAAGCATCTCTGATCAGTACTAGCAAGAAACTACGATCCCTCATAAAATCATCTAAGGCCAGCTTTGAAAGAAAAATTGCACAAGACGCTAAAGATAATCACAAGGACTTCTTTAGTTATGTCAGGAATCTGGGTGGCAACTCCCAGATATGCTCTGAGTTAGTGCAAAATGACAAAAAATACACTAATCCCACAGACATTGCCAACATCCTGGCAGACAGGTTCAGTGCAAACTCCCCCCTTCCCCCCCAAAAGAGCAAATGTCTATCCCAACAGAATGTAGCCTCCCTGACATCACAGATACACAGGTGAGAGCTGCCCTCTCCAAAGCAAAAAACACAGCATCAATGGCACCAGACGGTGTCCCGGGCTGCATCTTACATGAGCTCCAAGAAGAACTGAACCCTCACATAAAGTCACTGTTCAATCTCAGCCTTACTACAGGATATGTACCCAAGGAATGGCGTACAGCAACAGTGGTCCCACTCCACAAAGGTGGTGCCACAACGAATCCCAGAAACTATCACCCTATAAGCCTGACTAGTCTGGTCTGCAAAGCTATGGAGCGTATCATCATGGAACTCATAAACAAAGACATTGGGAACCTCCAGACACTGGATCCTACCCAATTTGGCTTTGTTAAGGACAGATCTTGCCTCTTGAACCTGGTTGACTTCTTTGAAACAGTTACCAAGGCCATAGATGAAGGGAAGGTAGTCCACACGGCCTACCTGGACCTCGCAAAAGCCTTCACCACAATACCCCACTCGGGCATCATAAATAAGCTCACTAGCTTAAACATCAACCCCTATGTCACAAGATGGATTGCAAACTGGCTCAGGGATAGAACCCACATGGTCAGAATTGCAGGTGCCATGTCAGACTCTAAACCAGTTACAAGTGGCGTCCCACAAGGCTCAGTCTTGGGACCTCTCTTGTTCAGTATATACTTCTCTGAGGTACAGGCTAATATGGGAGGATTATGGCTGACCAAGTTCGCATATGACTGCAAACTGGGTGCCATAATCGACTCTCCGGCTGACACAAGCATCCTCCAAAAGGGTCTCACAGAGATGGATAACTGGTGCCAGAGCCATTGCCTAAAGCTAAATGCCAAAACGTGTATAGTCATCCCCTTTGGGAAAAAACAAGTGCCCACAAATTACCACATAGGTGGTAATCCATTAAGTACGGAAGAAGTAATTAGGGATTTGGGGACCCAAGTAGATAGTAATCTCTCCTTTGACAATCACGTTGCTATATTGGTTAGAAAGACCTTCTATATAGCCCACCTTATCACAAAAGGGCTCACATCTAGATCAAGAGAGGTCATTGTGCCCCTCTACTCATCACTCATCAGGCCCATAATTGAATACAATGCCCCATTTGGGATTACCCGACACCTGCAGCAACTGGAGAGACCCCAAAAGTACCTCACCAAGAGGATCAAGGGACTCAAACAGATGCCCTATGCAGTTCGGCTGGGGAAACTCCAGCTCTACTCAGTTGCTTACCACCTACTCAGAGGCGATCTATGCCTGACGTATAAAACCATGTCCAACCCAGAATTAATGGACATGCTCCACCTCAGGAAATCCAAATCCCTTAGATCTACACGCTCCAGGGACTTAAACCTCAGCACAGAAATAAATAGAACATGCTGGAGGGACAGATTCATATCCCAGAGGCTCCCCTCACTCTGGAACAAAATCCCAATCCATCTTAGGCAGAGCCCCTCACTGACCCTCTCCAAGAGAAATCTTGATGAGTGGATGGGAGATCTTAAATTTACCCCTGGGATCTCTTCTGTGTCCATGCTAGACAGAGGCACAGTAAACTAACCTCAAAAGGGCTATCTTCTGTGACCTACTATACAGAGGCACAGTCGACCAATCTAAAAGGGTGGCGAAAGCCAAACACACTCTGGCTAGGCTTATAAATGCCCTAGGGAAGATAGCCTAGTATCAACCTATGAACCTATGAACCTATGAACTAGACTTTTACGCATTTAATCTGAACCAGTTTTAATTAAAAATAGATTTTTTTATCCTTCTAAAGGAATATATTCACTTTTTTAGAAAAATCACATTGCAACATAAACACTACAAAGCTTTGATAACATTCACGTCTTAAGGTATTTCAGTGGACACCCACCTAAGCCTTATCATGGACAAAAGATTTAAAAGTCATGGCCAAAAATTATACAATATTTATGAATTTCTTTCTTATTAATTGACACAACAGGATTGCACACCTTTCTCAAAAGCATATCTCTATAGTCAATGAGGAAAACTTCCTTCCAAATAGAAATTTAAATAAAATTATTTAAAGAGGAAAAATTATAGGCTGATAAAAATCTGTTGTGGGATTGGCTATGAATTGATAAGATGTGGTTTGCAACTTTTGAAATATATTTTTTGAATCTGGAACATCAAACATAACCATTGTCATGCTATGTATAATTAATGCAGCTGTGCATGAAATATAATCCTCTTTTAAAAAAGGAAATTTGCACTCAAGAAAAATGATATTTTATTGGATGTGTAGCAGCTTCCATAAGTATTTCCATGCAATGCAATCACAGCATAGGTGTACTGAAATTGTGAACACAGAAATACTCAAGAGATACGACCATTCATTTAATGAAGCAAACATCATTGCAATACCAGCAAACTGAAATTCATAATTGTGTCACTTGTTCTGAGCACTTCTTAAACCTCCTTTCCAGCAATGTTTTGAGCATGGGTAAAACTGCAGATTTTTTTTTAGTTAATCAAAATAATATTTTATAATGAATGTGTCAAATAATTTTCTAACCACCATGCCACTGTTTCTGTTTTGTGTGTAGGACTTTGATGTTACCATAGCTTCTTTCCAATGTAAATTCAATGTCTTTGCCTGTTCAAGACTTTAGCTGGGTTTCCATGTTCAACAACTCCCCATATGCCTCACTTTTCTGACCATCAGCTTACTAATGGCATTAGAAAACATTAGTTATATTTGTATTGATTGTTCATTCCATGGTATGCAATTCTGCAGTTTAAATTTTTATTTTACATATGTATTGTATTATACTAATCCACTATAACATTTTATATTGTTTTGCAAAATTATAAGAATGGTAGGGCAAGAAGTAACTGTATTTGGCTCTGAATGTGACATGTGAAAAAGTCACCTCTCCAGGTAGAAACACTCTCTTTTATGAATTTTTATTATGCAATAGGGATTGACTGTGACCAATGTACTTGACGAATGCCTCATTGCATACCCTGTTGCTCAACATAAATTGTACAAAAAAAAAAAAAAAAGGAATAACGATTGATCTCTATATGAAGACATAACATAACACAATGCAAAGAGAATTCCAGTGGGCAATTCCTCTAGGGCTGGATTACCACCAGATTAATTATGGGAGATCAAGCAGCTTGGCCAGAGTGGGCGAGCAAACCCTTTCATGCACACTGACAAAGCCTTATTATTATTAATCATCCAGAATGTCTTTAATGGATTGGCTAGCAATGTATACAGTAACTTAGAAGGCATGGGTCTCACTCAATGCATTGCAACTACCCATAGCTGTTTGCATGGCATCCATGTCAACTTAGTGAAAAACAATGTTCTGAAAGTCATTATATAGAAAGTACAATGCTGAAATGTCAAAATGCTAAATGTTAAAATGTTGAAATCAAACTACTCACTAAGGACATGGGAGGAGCTCTACATCTGACTCCCTAAAAGGACCCATGTTAGTACTCATTTCTGAGTTTCACTAACAGAGGAGTGATATTATTTTGTTGTTTGGCTATGAATCCATGTGGTATATGTATGCTTATAATAGGTGTTTTGTCTTCAACAATGTAAATTTTGACATTTCAGGATTTTGTAGTTCAGTATTATGACTTTCTGTATTGGCTGACACATTAAAAGATAAGTACTAGGCTAGCTGCCTTTCCAGGCTATTTTAATCCTAGCCAGTTTTCCTTTTGTGCTTGAAATAACCTATTCTCATTTGGTTATAGCTTGACCTTACCCATACTATGGTTGATGACTATATGTTACCCCTAATGAGAATAAATGGGATCATACCATTTAGGAGGTGCCAGTGTCCATTAGTAGTACAGGGGGAATTCCTAGGGTAATTTTTTTATTTCCCACCTATAGATCTTAGCTGTGCGTGAATATGGACAGGAATGAACTTTGTTTTATGTGGATAGTCAGACTGTTTCACAGCAGTGGTATCTTCTGCTAGATATACCCTGTCCTTCCAAACCATACTGCTGATGTTGCAGGTGAGGTTTAGCTCCCTAGACTGAGTATTTCCAATGCCATTTGATTTGCTGATGTGCAGTAAATTCATCAGTAAAGGGTTGGAGGATGCCTTCTATGCCAAACGCAGGACACCTCTTAGCAGTCTGTAGGATACCAAGTATAGTGACAGGGCTTTCAGTCTTTCCATGTAGGACATATTGTTTAGGCCTTGTATCCTTTTCGTAAAGTATCTCTGTAGGCATTACAGTCATTGCAGGTGTCTGGACAGCTGTATTCTAAAGGGGGAATTATACTCAATGATTGGTCTAATGCCGAGTAAAAGGGGACACAGACATTCTTAGATCTAGACACAGTCCCTTTGTTTGTGCAATATAGAAGGACTTTCTTACAACAATAGACACATGTTGGTCAAAGGTTGGGTCACTGTCCATATAAGTTCACAAATCTGAACAACTGAGTGAAATATTAGGAGTGCATTGTCAATGTGGTAGTTCCCTTTGGCAGATAACTGCCTAAAGGATACAATGATGCATTTTTCAGCATTTTGTTTCAATCTATGACTTTGGCACCAGTTAGATGGATTGTGGATTCAATGACTGTTCGAAACTTGCAGTCATCTGCAAACTTAGTGAGCCAGAGCCCTTTGTTACTACCTTTTACTTCAGAAAAGTAGACGCTAAACAGGAGAGTTCCCAGCACAGAAAACTGGGGGACTCCAGTGGTGACAGGTCACTTGCTGGAGGTAATTTCCCCTATTTTGATTGCCTGCATCTTATCTGTGAACCAGTTGGCAATCCAGTGGGTTACATAGGGGTTTATTCCTAGTGTATTTAGCTTTTCTACTATGCATGAGTGAGGAATTGAGCCAAAAACTTTGGCCAGGTTGAGATATGTAGTGTGTACCATTTTCCCTTTTTTCATTGCTTTAGCAAACTTTTCAAAAAATGAATCCACCAGGTTGAGTAAACATGACCTGGCCTTGATGAATCCACACTGAGATGGGTCCAGTGTTTGGAGGTTCCCTATGCCTGATTAATTAATTCCACGTTAGGTCCTTATATGACTTTGCATACAAGGCTGGTCAGACTTATGGAAGGTCCTCCCTTATGCAGGGGAATGACTCTCCATTCACACAGTACAAAAGCTGTATGGAAGCTGAGACTGAACATTTTTGTTAGGTGTGGATAAATCATGCTTCATGCTATTTAAGATGCATCCAGGTATATTGTCAGGACACGAGAGGCAGTACATTTAGCTTTTGATAGCACTTTTAGGACTTGATCTTGTGTGATAGGCACAGGCAAGACAGTTTCAGGTATATCTTGAGGGACAGAAGGAGGGGAGAGGTGAGTAAAGTTAGTGTTAAATTTATCGGCCAGTAGATTTGCTAAATCTTCAGCCTTAGTGTAGATAACATCATTCAGAATCATCAAACACCTCGTCACTCTTCACCACTTGTAAAAAATAAAAAAATCCGCTGCTGCACCATAAAGGGCTGTCCTCCAGTCGTAAAACCAACCAAACCAAATCTGCCACCAGGAACCCAGCAATGAAATCCAACCACTGGATAATTCAAATTGTATTTAATTCGATAAAAATCACAAAGACCACGAACTGTCACAGACACAGTAAAAAACAGGTGATTGAGCACGCTATCGTAATAATCTTCATCAGAATCACAAACACAATGAAAAGTTTGCACCTTATATATGCTGCCATAGCCAATCATGATTAGTTAGTTGATTACTAAATAGATTGATTAATTAATTAATTATTATTCCAAAGATTAAATCTGTTTATATAAGCTTAGTATAAGCTTAATATAAGCTTAATATATATACACAAAACATCCTTTTTCCTATCTATTCATGTTAAAAAACATATCATACAGTGAATGATTGTAGATAGTGTAACACAGATGCAGGTAATAATAATTCCTGTGTCCTGTATATATCTTGCATCATGTATTTACAAAGTTATACATTAATACTGGATTTCTATACCATATAATACTTGGTAAAAAATATATATATATGAATAATAAATAGATAACTATCTGATACATGAATGCATGAATAAATAAATAAATGAATGAATGAATAAATAAATGAATGAATAAATAAATAATTACATAAATACACAGGTATCTAATCAAATAGTGGTACACTTGATGCACAAAATACATATTACATGCATACAAATATATTAAATGAATGATTTGATAAATATTTTGAATGTTATGATACCATAACTATATTACAGTTTTAATAAAATATGTAGTTAAAAATGCGTTTAAAAACTTTTTATTATTAAATATATATTAAAAATATTATTTATGGTTGTTAACATTATTTCGGGTTATTTGCTAGGAGTTTCAAGGCTGGCTTAATGGATAGATGATCATTCATCCCCTTAGGACCACAAGCATCTAATTTAAGCTGCCAAATTAACTCCCTATATTCCAGTAGGGATTCCCAGTCTCCACCCCTATCACTCTTTTTCACCTCCTCTAATACCCAAAATTTATAATTAGCTTTTTCACATGTATTGGTATGCCTAAATAAAGCATTGTTATCATTCTTTCTAGAAATGTCCCTCATATGCTCATAAATGCGTTTTCTAAGTTGACGTTCTGTCTTACCCACATAATATCCACCACAGGTAAGGCAATAAGCAAGGTAAACAACACCCTGGGTGTAACAGGTAAAATACCCTTTGCTCCTAAGTTTTCTCCCAATACCTTTCACAAATATTTCCTTATTGCCGGAAATAAAGGAGCATTGCCCACACCGGCCACATTTATGTGTTCCAGTCTTGTTAATCACCCCCTTATCTTTTGATAAGTTTTTCTTCTCGAGTAAGTTCTTAAAATTGAGATTTCTCCTATCGGTGAATTTTAAGGGTTGTTGAAAAATTGATACGTTATTTGACATCCTTGAGAATATTTTCCAAACTTCATGTATACCCCTTTGTATCCATTCACATCCTCTATGATATGTGAATATCAATCTCGGAATTTCCTCTTTGTCAAAACAAGTTTGTTCAGGTTTCCTAATGTTTACCACTTCTAAATTACCTCTCAGCAGTGGTGGGTAATGTGTTTTCCGTTTTTTCATTACCTCCCTTTTTACAGTTCAGTTCAGCACATTGCTATATTGTGCATTTCAGATTATGAACATAACTAAAACATGATTTGTGATTCTCTTTGGCTTGTGTATCTGTTTTAGTCTCAAACTTGGCTTTGGTGGATTTTAGTGCATTGCTTATTTCAATGACAAGGTCTCTAACATTCTGGGAATTACTCTTCTTACTTTAAGTCAACATTCTTTTCATTTTATTATAAAACTAGTTGATATTATGGTTTCACCATGTATATTTGTTTCTGGGGTTTGCCCTGCACTTATTCCAATGGGGGTAGAGCTGCATCTATGCAGCTGTTTATATGTTGTTATAATGTGATGGTATACATTTCTGCATACTAAGTGGAGTTAACTGGGTTTGCTGGGGATTTGAAGCTTGGAGTAATTAGTTTGTCCTAAAGAAAATTCTAAAGGTACCCTGGGTAGAAGGGATCTCTGGTTTCAGCAGGTGACTGATTTATGGTCAGACCTAATAAGTAATAAATATATGCAATGGGATGGTGCAAGATGCTCCCATATTAGTAAGGACAAGATCCAATATGCTATTCCCCCCTAGTGTGTCCTCTGAGTAATTATTAAAGGGCATTTTAATTGACAAATTCCATGAATCTCCGTGCTTGTGCACTAGTTGTGGTATAGGTTTTCCAGTTTATAGCTGGATAGTTTACGTCATCTAGGAAAATGGTGTTTGGTTTAATACTGAGTGATTCCAGTTCCTGTAGATAGGCATTATGGATTTCTTCTGTCATAGAGTAAGTTCTTCTGCTAGCTAATATATGGTACAGGACATTTGTGATGGTTATCTGGACATGAAGAATCTGTAGTCCATCATGCTGCTTTACCAAGCTTGATGTGAGTCTCTTCAATGTGGACTGGGACACCTCCACCTTTCCAATCCTGTGAATTAGCTAGTCTAAATCTGTGGAAGACATTACCACTCTGCACAGCTGGAGTGCTCTCCACTATTTTAAACCATGTCTCAGTTATTACAGAGATGCCAATGTCTTACAGGGTTAAAAGGGCTTGTAGGGAGTGAACTTTCTCATTCAAGCTTCTATCATTGATCAGGAACACCTTCATATCTTCCTTTGCTTGTTTTAATATGTTGGCAGGTTTATCAGGTTGGCATTACTTAAGAAAGGTACCATGGGAGTGGATAAAGTCTTCACCAGTAATGGTGAAGCAACAGGGTCTGTCGATCATATTCTCCCAGGCTGACAAATATTGAACCCCCTTTGAATGACACCAAAAACTAAGCCATTTTTTTTAAGTCAATTATTTTTTGCTTATATCACAGCATCATCCTCAGTGAAGGTAGAATGCTGCTCATTGTGAGGCTCATACCTGCCTTGGAAACATAGCCTGAGAACTCCATCATGTCGCTCTTCAGATATTCCAAGGAGGTACACCTCAAGACATTGACACTGGCATGAGTTATAGCAGAGTTATACTGGTACTTGCTATTCAAGAACATGAATGCATGCATGATCTGAGAGATCCTGGCATCAGACAAGCAACTGATCGTTACTTTTTCCATGCTCATCCTGGTAAGAGGCAAATCTGTATGTCTTATAATGGAGTTACATATAAGAAGATTGCTTGGCTGGGTCAATGTCTGCCTTATTGTCTAAGCATCTGTGACTTTAAGGCTCCTTATGCTATGTGAGGAAACTAGCTTAATATGCTGATTGTGGTTTGTGTCTGCATTGTGTTTAAGAGTTTTATCAGGTTTAGGCAAGTTAATCTTTAGAACCTCGGCATATGATAGATTATGTGTATTGTGATGGCCTTGGAAAGGATTGATTTGTGGTGTAGTGATGAAGATTTTGGTGTCTGATTTTACTGTCTAAGATTTTTGCCTACAATGATATTTTATATGTTATATGTTACAAAGACATGCATCTGGAGCGTTTCTCCCTGGGCCTCCACTAAAATTTGGCTTTGTTCCAAGTCGGACTTTCCTGGTTAACAAATGTTAAATAAATTAAGTAAATAAAATAAAAAATAAATAAATAAATAAATATACATCTCTCTCTCTCACACACACTGTTATGCTGTTTGAGTAATACATGATTGTCAGACAGCATGAGACGATTCTTACACTGTCTCAAGAGACCCATCTCAATCAGACTGGTGAGAGAAGTTGTGAGGAAGTGCTGGTCCATGATACTAACAGGAATTCTTGGGCAGGGGTAACTATAACTGCTTGGAGATTCATTTTACATTAATGTTTGAGTGGACTTCCTACTGAGTATTTAAATTCTACTACAAAACAACTAACCTGGAAATCTTCTTCTTCCACCCACAAGAACTAGTAAACTAACTGTAGTATAAAAAAATCATTAACTTGATACTAAAATCAGTGCAAACAGTATGAGTACACTCAATATTACTCAATTTTATCAAAGGTCTGTTGGAGAGACTTTGTAAAATCATACGTATGTGCTTAGTGTCAACTGTGAATAAACGGGGAGAGGGAGAGAATTATGTTGTCAAATGATCATAAGAGACAGATACATTGGGTATTATTATTCAGTAGGTTGTCAAGCACGCATTTACTTATTACACAGTTCACTCATACTCCTTACCTTTTTTGGTCTCTGGTGATCTGAAATTGCACAAATCAAAACCTTGCAAGTTTCTGTATCAGAATTACTAAGTTTTGTGTAAGTCAGCACTTCTGTCATGACTCATGCACTGCAGTTGGTGAACTGCTATTTTTGATGTTCTATGTCTCCCTGATAAGGTATTAATTTACTGTTATTTTAATCATTCACACCACATTAAGGATTCAGTGCATACCATGCTAGTAATATTTAAAGAGATGCTTTGTAATAGAACATGGGGCTGTTTTTTGGGAATAGCAGTCGTCATTACCCATGCCTTTGTGTGTGTCTTATTCTGCAGATCTAGATAAAAAAAGATAAAATAAAAGAGAGTAGCATCTTTCCATTGCTATATAAATGAGTACTGATCTGAAAGTTCTATTTTTTCACATAAAGAGCTACTTTGTCCATTTTCTCATGTATACACTCATACTTCTTCAAAATCCCGGTAAGGATTTCAATTTGAAATTCAAGAAACAAAGACAAATGAAATGCTGTAAAGAAGGGAAACAGCATGTGATGCAACATGCACTTAATGAAAGGCAAATGCAGAGAAAATTGATATTAAGCTACTCTACGTGAATAAATTATTCAATATCACTGACAGTACTTGAATTAAAGAGATGCAGTGATATTTGTATATCACTTATTCATTGTTGCCCTGCTATTTATGTCACGCAGATGTCTGAAACTCTTTCTTAGTATGTGGTTAACATCTGAAAAATATGCATGAATCTGTCAGCAAATGCTAAGTGCACAGCCAGCTAGCAGAAACAAAAAAAAAAAAAGAAAGAAGAAAGAAAGCAAAGTACCTACTTTTGTACTTGGGATGTTTCTGCATCTTTCCATAAGACAGCAAGGTGATATGTTTTTCTAGTATTACCTATCTTTTCGTCTGTATGATAGGAAGTGTACTGAGGATAAAAATAATATCCTTTGTCAGTTGTCACATAAGCCATAATGGTTGAACTGCATTTATATTTCTGTTACATGAATGTTAAACATCTCTGCGGAGAGGCTCAACAGAGAGTAACTGAATATTATATTTCTGTACTTAATAGCTTTTAAATCAGCTTCATAATTCATTATTCCAGGTTACTTTTTCATTACATTCCTTTACGAAAATAAGTCAGCCATAGGAATTCAGAAATAGTTTTCATATCACAGTGGATGATTTTGTTTGAAGAGTAGCCACACATGTGGGCAATCCAGAGACACAGTGAATGCATTTTCAGAAACCCAAGAAATTTCACAATGTGCACAATTTATGCCAGTGATAGAATAATGACACAGAAATGAGCAATAGTATTAAAATGAAGATAATTCCAAATATAAATGGAGGGAAGCAATATGGTTCAGAGATTCAGAAAGATATATATTTCACACAGAGCGAGCCACTGACTCCATAGTTGTTAACCATAGTTAAGACTAGGTGTTATGACAGAAAGACAAAAGAAACAAAAACATATACATGGTAGATACCAGGCTAGTAAACCCATGTTATGCAAGATGCTGTTATAACTGTAGGTAAGGTAATAGTGTTGCACGTCTTCATCCTCAGTGATGCTCAGTCATCTGTCCATGCCTAAAATATCATACCCTCCATGCCACAGAAACTGTAGCCCATTACATTGTGTATAGAGGTACATTGCAGGAGTTGGTCCAGATGTGTTGATCTCATATACAAACAGAGAATGCATGAAGGACCTATCCCTGTGGATACAGAGATATATGTGAATTTGAGAATGCTTACTACTAGGGTCTGTCAATGAAAGAAACAGAGACAAGGTGGCTGTATCCCAGGCATCTGTCTTAAGACCACTTCACCAATTCTCTGATACCATGCAACAGCATGTTGGGGAGCATATGTGGTTTCTATGCACCACAGAGGAGAGCAGTAACAAAATACAGGCTCTTTATGACATAGCTCATATCTCCAAGGTACAGGAATCCATAGATTACATCCATATTGCAGCATAAGCTCCACTAGGATGGCAGGGACAATGGCACATTACGGGTTGCACTTCAACTGCCAGGTGGTCTGTAATGCAGAGAGTTTAATATATAATATATCTTCAAGATACCCAGGCAGTGTCTATGATTTCCACATATGGCACACATGTGACCTATATTAGTGGATCAGGTGAGATGATGTTTCCCAACCACACCTTATAGATGATGTCATATATGCCCTGCAACCCTGGTTAATGACATTTACTAGAAACTCCAGGATTATGGCAGGGAATGGCTGCAACACAGACCCAAGTCATTATTCAGTGTGTTTTTCCTGCTGAAGGCCAACTTCTACTGTCTCTATATATCTGGTGATGCACTACAGTATAGCTCTGCAACATAAAATAAGATCATTGCTGTCTGAGAAAGTTACACAACATTATATGGAAGCAGTTACAGTTC
This sequence comes from Protopterus annectens, assembly GCF_019279795.1. NCBI lineage: Eukaryota > Metazoa > Chordata > Ceratodontiformes > Protopteridae > Protopterus > Protopterus annectens. The sequence goes on from NC_056728.1 coordinate 1,899,981,627, forward strand.
TGCTGACACATTCCAGATGACGAAGTCCCAGACCCTTCATGTAAGTAGGAACATACTGAGGAGCCTTTTGCGGAGCCAGCTGCAGAAGATGACTATGCCAGACATCAGAAAGTATAGTATGCCATGGCACTAGATAAGAGGCAGCTTCTGTTTCATAACTATGGGCTAGATTAAAGCATTATACATAACATTATAGATGATATATGAAAACCTACACCCAGGCTGTGTAATACCATGAACAGACCACTCACACAGTGCATCAAACATAAGTCATCTCAATAATAGACTACTGAGGGCAGAGCACAGTTATCATCATATTCACAGGTAAGAAAGGCCAAAGTGACAATTGCATTTGGTTGACTAGGGTATGTGTGCATGTTTGTGTGTGTGTGTGTGTGTGTGTGTGTGTGTGTGTGTGTGTGTGTGTGTGTGTGTGTGTGTGTGTGTGTGTATGTGAGTGTCTTTTAGGAATAACATGGAAAGGTGGGAGAGTCGGACAGACTGGACAGAGCATGGATGGTGTTTTCTTTGCTTTGCAAGTCTGTGACATAGGGCACTATAAATATATACATACATGGGTATGTGTGTGTTTGTGTGTGTGTGTGTGTGTGTGTGTGTGTGTGTGTGTGTGTGTGTGTGTGTGTGTGTGTGCATGCTCATGTGTGTGTGTGTGTGTGTGTGTGTGTGTGTGTGTGTGTGTGTGTGTGTGTGTGTGTGTGTGAGTGTGTTTGTATAGTGTGTATTTGTGCAGGAATATGACCCCAGCCCTGTGCAGGAATCTTGTGACAGGACCACGGCATCCATAGGTTATGTCTACACTAATTGTGCATGTCCCAGACCCTATCCATGGGGTTCCATCACATGGGAAGGTCACAAGCATAATATATACTACACTAAGTGAATGGAGTGCTCCATGACTGCAAACATTGGGTCATGCTTTGGGTGGACTCCACACAAATACCTCATCTGAATGTATGTCCACTTTACCCCATAGTGCAATCAAGCCTGGATGATAGTGTGGAGGTAGTGGGATCACACATTGCAGACCTTACTATTTCTTTTCCACAATGTGCCCCTCCATTGGATGCAGAGGTGGATCATCTGTGGCTAGTACATTGGCCATGATGTGTTGCTCCAGAGTAGCATCTGGTTTATGAAAATTTTATGATGTTGCATATGTGGTCTATGAACTCCCTGACATCATCATAAAGACCATGCTCTACCCCAATCAGCTCATCAATGTTTGCATTGGTGTTGGACTGCCATTATATTATGATTTTGCACAAATGCATAGATACACTTAGCTCTGGAGGTAGACAGTATCTGTAATGCATTTGACCACTGGCATGTCATCCCCTGATATAATTTTCCTCATTTATTGAGTTTGCAGCAAGCAGCGGGAATTCTGTCACATGTGAAGGATCACTCCTTTCTCAGATGTGTCTAGATCTTCCTTTATATGGATATCATCCTGTATTTGTCAGGGTTAGGCTGCACAGGCACAGAAGTTGTATCCATGGAATGGGGTGGATATTTGGTCATCACATTGCCAGCATCTACCATTGACACCATGAACCATGACCGTGTTGGGATATGGCTGACATCATCATCATCAGAGGCAGAACATTTCCTGTCATCTGCCAGGCCTATATCACAGTGGAAGATCTTATTAATACAGCACCTGTGAAAACACCAACAACTACTCAAACTAAGTGGTAACCCTTCACTGATGCCAGAAGCTCTGTGAATACAATACAACTAAATACTATAGACAAATGGGAAAATAATAAGCAAAATATCTTGAACAGGTGGCCTCTGAAAATGAATCCCTGATGTTCCTCTGAAAGGAAGATGTCATGGCTCAAAGTTATATTAAACCATATGATGAGGTACTTATTGCAGCTACTAGTCTATATTAAGATATACCCTCCTGCAGCATCATCAGCAGATATGCATAATACCTTTTTATCTCTGTATTTGTGTCTTTTACTCAACTGTGGATGGAAAAACATTCTAGACTCCCATGCAAAGATACAAAGAACTCTTTTTGTCTATTTCAATGGTGGCTCAGTTCATAGACACCCACCCTTGCTCCTCTGATCCTGTCCTAGGTGCTATCCTAGTTCTCATAGCACTGGTCATGTTGGTGGTCAATTAATTACTTGATCATAATTTGTATTTTGACCAGCACCAATATTTATGTCCTTGATCTCATTCTACTAGACACACTCACAGAAGGTCAAGTAAGAACATTCATGACTGATCATCCTTTGACTAGACAGATTAAGGCAATAAAGCAGGATTTCCCTCTCTGCATTAGAGAAGTTTCACTAGTGGTAGTTGATATTTCAAATCAAAGGAAGCAATCAAATGGGGGAGACTATTTGGAGTGTGGTGGGGCACTGTTACAGCAGGTCAATAGTCATTACTGGTCATCAAGAAACAAATGGGTTATTCATTTTCAACACATGCTGCCTCATTATGTACCCACTCATTACAGCCAATGTATTCATTATATATACCTTGAGATGTCTGACTGCAATCAACCAGGCCAGCTTAAGGTAAAACTGAGCACTAGACAAAGGACTACAGAGAGTCTCCCTGTAGTGCACTAGCCCCATGCATATTTTCAATGCCCCACCGTCTTTTCTCTCATCCTATCCTTACACCATCTAGACTTTTAAGTTGTTTTTTTTTTTTGTTTTATTCTTAACTTCAGTTTATCATTTTAACATACCCTAACTGGCCAAAACTCCACTGTAATAAATAAGGTCCCAGGAACACTGGAGCCCCAGAACTCATGGGTTTCTACATGCTTTCAGCATTTTTGCAACCTTTTGATCTAATAATGGCCTCACAAATCATGAACAAGAAAAAAATGATGTCTTATCTGTTCTCTTTCAAAGAAAAATAAGTTATGGCTGAGGTTTTATGTTCAAAGCTAAAAACAGAGTTTTCCATTAAACCTAGAATTCAAATGATTGCCTGCATATAAAAATCCTATCTGGAAATAGACCCTGCCTTCCTACCCATCCAAAAAAAAAAAAAACATATTTACTATCTCTGTGTCCCACTAGTATTAGATTGGGGTGAAAGTAATAACACAGATGACAAGGCACATACATTATACAGCAAATGGTTTGAGGAAAAAAAAAACAAAGCACAATCATAAAACTCATACAGAGGAAGGAAGTGATGCTAACTCCAGATAGGAAGAATCACATCCAAAACGTAATCACAGAACCAAGAGGTGCTAGATGAAAATACAGCTCACGTTACCACTGCATCAATAATCAGTTGCTAGCACACAGTTCCACACAGTTCCATCCAGGATCACTACAGACAACCACTTACTGAATGCAGTGATGATCTCTGACTGTGAAACAAAGTGAAAAAAAATATGGCAACTTGTTGCATTTAGATATGCTGCAATCCCCCCACCTCAACACACACAGTCATTTTCATCACAGATAATCCCCATGCTATAATGAAAATGAAAATAACCAATGTTAAGCATTACACTGGCCTCACACAAATGCCTACTACTTATTTAAAGCCAAAATAATGATTGCTTAATTTGAATAAATATAAACAGTATCAATTAGTTTTGAAAACACAGATGTAACCATCAATTGTAGCCACTTGAGTAACTGTCACTGACATCAGATTTTTGTTTGTGATTAAGCAAATTAATAAATACATAAATTCCTGTAACAATGGAATTTACCTTCTCATCAAGCTGCTGTTAAATTACAGAGTGCAACCCCTTTACAACCCCCACCCCCAAACAAACCTCATAAGATCTTAGTTCAAGAGTCAATTAAAGAGATTAAAAATAATGAGGCAAATAACCAAAGCCAGTGACAGATACTAACTTTATACACTCAGCAATTTGCTAGAATGCCAGCTTTGCATTAGCATATTTTTTTTCCCTAAAAGCCATTAAATATGAAAATTAAATGACTTTCACAATTGACTGCAACCATAACTTATTTGCCAGAACAGTACAAAGTTTACAAAAAAAAACTGACCATAATATGAATTAAAATCAGAGTTAGTTGAGAAGATCTATATCCCCTTCCAATATAAACATACAAACACACACACACACACACACACACACACACACACACACACACACACACACACACACACACAATTAAGTACTTACCTTTCTACATGCTGGAAGTACCAGGCATAGTGCCTGTGAAAATTAATAAATAAAGGCCTGTGCTTTAAAATGCAATGTCATTCCCATGCTCATGCCTCTGCACTTGTATGTTAATGTCTGTCACTTTCAGTCTCAGTCACCTGAGGCATCCTGAACCAATGAGAAGGGCTCTTCGCTTCTTCATACACTAGAACAGTGAAGTGTTTGTTGAGCACTATTTCTAACATCTTCAAAAGGAAAGAAAAATCAGTAGATTGTTGGAGTAAGTGTAATCCCAGGCCCTTTTTAAAAACAGCCAATGAGCTGACAAAGCCATTTTTTGATTGGAATTATTTGGAACTTCATGCATGGGCAGGTGCTGAGCTCCAAACACCAAGTGTAGAAAACAGAAAGTTAGAAACTGCTTGTTATTTTTAACATAAAAAATAACTGTCCACATTCAGACTTTAATACTATTTTCTCTTTTAATTTGAGGGGGTACTGTCCAGCAACACCTAGCTACTTCAGAATGTACTCAGTGGGTGGTGCCAGGCATAATGTGTCATATGTTCTGTCATACTACACTGTCCAACAAGTCTCTTAGAACCTTACAATTGGCATTTCTTGATCAAGCTGTACACATACAGATGACCTTCCTGAATAGAATTTCTAAAACTCTCCTGCCCCTAAAGAATCGAGACACTGATACCAAAATAAATTCTTTCCTTACCAACAGAGAAAGGCAAACTGGCAGGTGCAGGTTTTGCTGAGGGAAAAGGGTTTTGGCACCTTCAATCACTTATGTCTCAGAAACCTTCTTCTCTTATTTGGCTTTCAAAAGACAGCCTGCTACAGGGCAGGCAGTTATCTAAACTGAACTCCTATAGTCTATATTCACAAGGTAATCTCCACAGAAATCCACAACCAGTATGAGCTCCTGAAGGCTATGTCCTTGGACTCTTACTGTATACACTGTATATTAAATTCCATTCATGTAATAGCTAATTTTATTGGCAGTGTAAAACTACTTTATATTCAGATTACCTGGTCTTCATTAGAAAAGTGTACTCACTTTTTGTGACAAAAGCTTTTGCAGAGTATATAAATGTTGCTCTTAATCTTGTTTGTCTCAGATGATGCCACTTATAAACTGCACCCAAAATTTAGAGCTGCAGTGCATAGAAGGACAGAGTTAAGGAGGTGTAAGATCCCCATTTGACAGCTGGCATGCAGACCATCATCAAGAAATGTATGCATATAATTTTCACAGCGGTTCTTCCCTAGTCTAGACTTATTTTTATTTACTTATTTATTTTTTGTTTACCTTATAGGTAGACCATTCCAAACTAACTTTATTAGGTATGACTGGAGTCATAAGACAAATGGATCCATGGGAAAACAGTTAAGGCAGTCAGTATAATGTAGACATAAAATTCTGTTATACAAAGTACATCTAATACACAGGGAACACTTTGAATATAACAGGGAAAAGATTCCTTAATGAGATTTTTATTAATTCATATTAATTCAAAAGAGAAAACTGCAAGATCCCTAATACCAAATTACAAACTGCAGAAAGACAAAAGTCAAAAGGCCAAATGTCAAACATCTGTAAGCATTTATGGCTAAATCATTATACACTAGATATGCCAATGTGCAAATTACAATGAATCACCAGATGTCAGCAACTTTAATTTTTCACCTTGCAACATTATAAAACTTTAAAACACACAAGCAATTTACAAAGGTAATTCTAGCCTGTATTCTACCCTTACATCATATCAGAATATTACTGCACTGTTTGACAAGTTTTTTATGAAATTTCAAAATAAGACCCTCTGACAACCTCCATTTTATATTGTTTTGTACAGCTCAATACCTTCTAATAAAAGAAGTTAAGAGACTCCCCGGGATTTATGAAGCTCGGTGCAAAGATGGTTTTAGCCTTCCACCAAGCATCCTCATTACAGATGGTGCAGCAGCGCCATATGAATATTTATGAGGGCATGCTGCCGCACCCTCGACGTGCACAGGAAGCATGTGCGAGTGCAGGGCGCATGTTTAAGTGCTGTACGGAGGCGGAAACATGCCCCCACAGTTGCACAACCTACTATAGGTTCATAGGCTCATAGGTTGGTACTAGGCTATCAGCCCTAGGGCCTATACAAGCCTAGCCTTAACAATTCCCTGGCTATTTCTTCCCACATTATTTACTTTCCTGGACCCCTGTCTAGCAGGGCAACTGACGTGATCCCTGGGGTGAATTTCCTTTCTCCCATCCAATCGTCAAGGTTCCTCTTGAAGAGGTCCAAAGAGGCACTCTGCTTAACATGTATGGGCAATCTATTCCAGAGTCTGGGGAGTCTCTGGGTCAGGAACCTATCCCTCCAGCATGTTTTGTTTATTGTGATGACAAGGTTTAGATCCTTGGAGCGTGTAGCTCTGAGGGATTGGGATTTCTTTAAGTGTAGCATGTCCAACAGCTCTGGGTTTGACATGGCCTTGTATGTTAAGCAGAGATCGCCTCTGAGTAGACAATATGCAACAGAGTATAGCTGGAGTTTTTTAAGGTGGTCAGCGTAGGGCATCTGCTTTAGGCCTGTGATTCTTTTAGTGAGGTATTTCTGAGGCCTTTCCAGTTGTTGCAGATGTCTTGAGAGGTACATACCAAATGGGGCGTTGTATTCTATAATGGGTCTAATGAGGGAGGAGTACAGTGGGACAATGACCTCCTTTTTTCTGGATGAAAAGCACTTTGTGATGAGGTGTGCCACATAGAAGGATTTCCTGACTGTTGTGGCTATGTGGTTATCGAAGGTGAGACCACTGTCCACCTGTGTCCCTAAGTCTCTTATCACACTTTCTGTGTTTAGTGTACTGCCACCTATATGGTAATTCATGGATACATGTTTTTTCCCAAAGGGGATAACAATACATTTCTTGGCATTGAGCTTGAGCCCATGGCTCTGGCACCAAGCATCTGTTTCTGTAAGGCCCTTTTGTAGAGTATCCACATCATTTGGGGATTCAATAATAGCTCCCAGTTTGCAATCATCTGCAAACTTTGTTAGCCAGAGTCCCTTAGTGTTGACCTGTACTTCAGAGAAGTAGATGCGAAACAAGAGCGGCCCCAGGACTGAACCCTGAGGTACTCCACTTGTCACTTGTCTGGAGCTGGATTTGGAGTCGGCTACTTTTACAGTGTGGGTTCTATCAGTAAGCCATTTAGCAACCCATTGGGTGACATAGGGATTAATGCCCAACTTAGTAAGTTTATCTATGATTCCAGAGTGGGGGATGGTGTCAAAGGCCTTGGCAAGGTCTAGATAGGCTGTGTGGACCACCTTACCCTTGTCCATGGCTCTGGAGACTGATTCAAAGAAGTCAATCAGGTTCAGGAGACAAGATCGGCTCTTCACAAACCCAAACTGGGTGGGGTCCAGTGTTTGAAGGTTGCCAATGTCTTTGTTTATAAGTTCCATGATAATACGCTCCATGGCCTTGCAGATAAGGCTTGTCAGACTGATGGGACGGTAGTTTCCGGGATCCAAGGTGGATCCCCCTTGTGGATTGGGATAACTGTAGCTCTGCGCCACTCAGTGGGCACTAAACCTGAGGTGAGGCTATGATTAAACATGACACTTAGGTGAGGTGCCAGTTCATATTGTAGTTCATGTAGTACACAGCCCGGGATGTCATCTGGTCCCATGGATGCTGTATTCTTGGCTTTAGAGAGTGCGTTTTGTACCTGTGTGGCCATTATTACTGGAATTTGGCAATCTTCCGGTATTGAGATGGGCCATTTAGGGGGTGAGAGGGGGGTGAAGTTGGCACTGAATCGATCTGCCAGGATATTGGCAATATCCTTTGGATCAGTATATTTAATGCCATTCTGTTTTAGCTCAGAGCAGATTTGAGCATTACCATTTAGATTCTTGACATAGTTATAGAATGCTTTGTGGTTGTCTTTGGAATCTTTGCCAATTTTATTTTCGTAACTAGCTTTGGAGGATTTTATGAAGCATCTCAGTTTCTTACTGAGGCTAGTAAGGGAGTTTTTTGCCTCCTGGGATTTTCCTCTTTTCTGCAAAGGTTTCTTCCTTTTGTTGTAAAGTTTGTTTATGGCAGGGGACCACCAGATTGGCTTCCTTTTTTTGGATGAGAGCATTTTGGTTCTATTTGGGATGGCACGATTCATGCATGAGTGGATGTGCTCGTACAGTGCCTTAGTGTAGGATTCAGTAGTTGAACTTTCAGTTCCCATCTGCATGGGTGTTATGAAGTTTGTCACTTCTGACTTGAGCAGCATGAAGTACTATGCTTACTATTAGAGCCCGCCTCTAATAGTAAGCAATTAGTTCATAGGTTCATAGGTAGGTACTAGGCTATTGGCTCTAGGGCCTATATAAGCCTAGCCAAAAAATGTACCCTGGCTTTCACCACCCAAGAAAATTATTTTCCTGTCCCCTGTCGAGCAGAGCCACAGAAGTGATCCCTGGGGTGAATTTCCCATTTCCCATCCAATCATCAAGATTTTTCTTGAAGAGTGCTAATGAGGAGCTCTATTTGACATAGATAGGTAGTCTGTTCCAGAGTATGGGAAGTCTCTGGGACAGAAATCTATCCCTCCAGCATGTTCTGTTTATTGTGGTGACAAGGTTTAGGTCCCTAGAGCGTGTAGCTTGGAGGGATTGGGATTTTTTTAAGTGGAGCATGTCCAACAGCTCTGGGTTTGACATAACTTTCAATGTTAGGCAGAGATCGCCCCTGAGTAGGTGATATGCGATGGAGTAAAGCTGTAGTTTTTTCAGACGGTCTGTGTAGGGCATCTGTTTGAGGTCAGTAATCCTCTTTGTGAGGTATTTCTGTGGTCTTTCCAGTTGTTGTAGATGTCTTGTGAGGTACATACCAAAAGAGGCATTGTACTCTATAATGGGTCTAATGAGTAATGAGTAGAGGGGAACAATGACCTCTTTTTTTCTGGATGAGAATCCTTTTGTGATGAGATGAGCCACATAGAAGGATTTCCTGACCACTGTGGTGATGTGATTATCAAAGGAGAGACTACTGTCCACCTGTATCCCAAGGTCTCTTATCACATTTTCAGCATTAAGTAGACTACCATCTATGTGGTAGTTTATGGGTTCAGAGTTTTTACCAAAGGGGATGACAATACACATTTTGGCATTGAGCTTCAGGCCATGGTTTTGACACCAGGTATCTGTCTCAGTGAGGCACTTTTGTAGTTTGTCCACATCATTAGGAGTTTCAATTATGGCTCCTAGCTTGCAGTCATCTGCAAACATTGTTAGCCAAAGACCTTCTGTGATAGCCTGCACTTCAGAGAAGTAGATACCAAACAGGAGAGGACCCAGGACAGAACCCTGTGGTACTCCACTTTTCACTGGTCTGAAGTCGTATTTGGAATCCGCTACTTTCACAGTGTGGGTTCTGTCCATGAGCCAGTTGGCAACCCATCTTGTGACATAGGGATTTATACCTAGTTTAGTGAGCTTATCTATAATTACAGAGTGGGAGGATGGTGTTGAAAGCCTTGGCGAGATCTAGATAAGCTGTGTGAACCATTTTACCCTCATCTATGGCTTTGGTGACTGCTAGAAAGAAGTCAATCAGGTTTAGGAGACATGATCTGCCTTTTACAAATCCAAACTGGGTAGGGTCCAGAGTTTGGAGATTACCAATGTCTTTGTTTATGAGTTCCACAATGATATGTTCCACGGCCTTGCAGATCAGGCTCGTCAGGCTAATGGGGTGGTAGTTCCCGGGGTCCATCATGGCTCCCCCTTTATGGAGTGGGATAACCGTCATGGTGCACTTCGTTCTGGGTTAGGTGGCCGAAAGGTGTGGTATGAATTGTAGTCTGGTAATGCAGGGGTGCTCTCTGGAGCTTTGAACCAGGTTTCTGTCACTGCACAGATGTCATTGTTCTCCATTTTAAGGAGTGCCTCGAGTGAGTGCATTTTGAGGTTTAGACTTCCAACATTGAGTAGCATTACCCTCAGATTTTGTTTGCTTGTACCTGTTACGGTGGTGAGTTTGTCATTTGAACCTTGCCTAAAAAAAGGCACTATAGGGGTGGCAAGAGCCTTAGCCAGTATCCGGAATCCTAAGGGTGACAGGTGCAGGCCATCTCTGGCAAAGCATTGTGGTCTGTGGATCATGTCGTCCCAGGCAGACAAATACTGGATCCCCTTAGAATGACACCAGAAGCTTAGCCAATTGTTGAAGTCAATCATTTTGTCCTTGTACTGTGGTATCATTCTTGGTGATGCCAGGATGCTACTCAAGGTTAGGGTCATACCTGCCTGGGATACAAGATCGGAGAGCTCCTCCATGTCTCTTTTCATGTAGTCCAGGGAGGTACGTCTCAGGTCATTCACATCAATATGGACAATGACAGTGTCATATTTGTACTTATTGTGGAGTGACCTGAGTGCATGCATTATGTGGCGGATCTGGATCAGTGTCCATGGATACTGAAATGTATGTTAAGCATACAAGAGTGTCCACGAACACTGAAATAAAATCTAAGTAGTAAACACACAAGCACGTAGTGGAATGTTGAGGCCCATCCCTAGAACTTTCACAATTAGATTCCCAGTGTCCCTATTTTACATTTGTATTGCTTCAATATCAAAAGTGTAAGCGAAGCGCAGTGTGTTTGCATGTCGCTGCCCAATGCTTAGCGTAGCTTACACATCAAAATCAACCAAATAGAAAAAAACATGCGGAATTAACGTTAACGTCAATTGTGCAATGATTAGAGCATCCACCTAATGAGCAGGCATGCCCGGTTCGATGCCAGCTATAGCGCATATCATTTTCCATGTGGAATGTTCTCTTGCTGTATAACCTACGTAATAACATGTAAATGTGAACTGGAGTACCGCATGAAATGTTTAACTAATGTCATGCAATCAAAGTGGTAGTGTCATAATGAATAAGGCACTAGTAAGCAGGTGTAAGCACAAATAAGCAGTAGTAAACATATATAAGTACCAGTAAACAAGTCTGTGTGCACTTGCACGGGTATAAGCAGTGCCCAGCATAGGAAATGTATATAATTATGTAGATGTATGTGCATGTGTATGTACGGATATATAAATATATATATCTATGAAGAATGAACATTGTAACAATAAAGCATACAAAAGGAATGAGAAGGGAAACAAGAGCAACTCCAGTATTAAGCACTGCTATTCACACCACAGGCAGGATACTACCAGTGGGAGTAACATTGCCGATCTGCTAAGTCTACTTTACAAACAATCACAGGGTAGTCCCTGGTGGGACTACCCAAAAATTGCTAGGATGGTTGGACCTCCGACCATTACACAAGCAAGGGCAGGTATGTTCAAGGACTAAATGGTGGGAGAGCTTGATAATACATGGGCTGGGACAACATACGTGTAGGATCCCTAATGCTGGGGAGAGGGCAATGTGTGGAGGTGTGTCATGGCTGTGATAGCAACTGGAAAATGGATGGTTTGTATGTATGTCGAACTCGGGTGAGGTGGAGGAACTATGAGTATGAAATTATGGATCTAGGCGTGTCAGGGTTGGATGGCCTGGTTCTAATTGGCCCACCTCGTGGAGGTCAGTGAGTTCGTTATAAGTATATATGCATACACACATGCCTACATCTATATGTAGAAGTACATTCCCTGTAACGCATTCATTCCTTTTGCAGACATAAATAACATGAAAGTGCCCCTACAAACCTCAACAGCAGATAGTATAATAGTATGTACATAAGAGGGAAGAGACAAAACTGCTAAAACACAGAAGTGTGTACAATGTCCGAAGTCAGTGCTGTTCTCAAAAAATCAAATGTGAGTACTTACTCACACATGGAATCATTCCTGTGATCTGCCTGCTACGGCAACGCCAATCACTAAACCGGTTTTAATTGTAAAATAATTTCGCCAAACTCATACATTATTATCTCTCATGTGTAATGTGTGCATTACCACATAGTCATACCTATTAATTTATTGTAGTGTCATGTTAACGGGAGTAATGATGTAATGAACTAAAGAGTCTAATCTTGAAATAGAGACATGTGTGTCCCAGGTGGGACAACCCAAAAATTGCGAATAGTGTCCTGTTGGTCACTCATTTCACCAATGTTTGTGGACTAAAAGTTTGGGATGTCTGAGGGATACTTGGAGTGAGTCAACCCATGGGATGGGTCTACAGGAGTAGGGAGTGGCCAATGTGTAGTGGTGTGGATACACCATGTATCGAACTGGAGAATGAATGACTGCTGTGTTAGTGTAGTATTGGGGTGGGTGTTTGGGGAACCTGGAGTCATGGGTATATGGGTATATATGCAAATGAAGCAGCACAGCAATAGTGTAGTGGTTAGAGCATCTGCCTAATGAACAGACATTCCCATTCCAAATCCCACTGCAGCACATACCATTTTCCATTGGTAATCTGTATATGAACATATTTCGACATCTGTCTGCTGTATAACCCGCAAAATAACAATTAAAAGTGAACTGGAGCGAAGTGTTAGTGACATAATGAATAAGGCACTAGTAAGCAGGTTTAAGCATAAATAAGCACCAGTAAGCATGTTTAAGTGCATCTGCGTGGGGGTATGCATTGTCTTACATAGGATTACCACCTGTCCCACTTTGCGAGGGACAGTCCCTCTTTGGGCAATTGTGTCCTGCAAAAATATTGTAAGAATGGCAACTGTCCTGAAATATTAGGGCAAAATTATTTCCTATATTTTATGTAATAGTTGCATAAAACAGTTATTCTGTATCTGAAACACCTAAATGTTATAAGAAACAGAATAAGCAACTAAAATGCTATAAGAATGAGCTTTTATTTAGGCAAAAAAGTGAATTTCTGTCTCTTGTACTGGCCGTGGGTATGTTTTGGCCTGCAAAATCTGATGTTTGTACCACAATTGTCCTACTTTGGCCATCTGAAAAGGTGGCAACCCTAGCCTTACAGATATATATATATATATATATATATATATATATATATATATATATATATTTTTTTTTATATATTTTTTTTTTATATAGTTGAAGACATATATATATATATATATATATATATATATATATATATATAAATATATATGTTTGTGTGTGTGTGTATATACGTAGATATACACAGATATACAGCTATAATAGGGAAAAACACACAAGAATGACATATGTTCACAGGCTATGCCAATGGAAGTGAGGGGCCCAAGCAAGAACAAGAACAAGAAACACACCCCAAAAATTGACATATAACCAAAATAAGGTGATACGCCGAACGTTTTGGCCGGGATGTGTACATACCCGAAATACAAAGGTGGGAAAGCCTGATGACCCATGGGTCGAGACAACGTATGACATGGGTCCCATGAAGTGGAGAGTGGGCAGCGTGTAGTGGTGTGTTGAGACCCGACCAGCACCCAGAGTAAGGATGGGTGCTGTACAGGAGGTGCGGGTGGGGGAACTATGGGTAGCAAGTTATGGGTCTAGGTGTGCAGATGGCTGATGTGGGTATATATGGACAGCCTCAGGGATGTAAGGAAAAGTGTTTACTGGGCAGAGGCATCGCCCAACGAGCAGCCACACCTGCTATCAGTCCCACTGCAGCAAAGTATAATCTACATGGCAAGGAAAGGAATAACCAGATGTAGATGTATATATGTAGAGCTATGTGTGTGTATATCTACCTATAGCTACATGGAGGTATACCTCTCCCTCTCCATAGTACAAATGTATACATACAGAGACAGAATACATATACATACCCACATATAGATACATACATATGCAGACACCCATACACCCATATGTCGTTAGATATATATAGACAGCAATATATAAATATATACATGTATGCATACATATACAGATATATCTGTATATAGTAATGTGTGTGTATATATATATATATATATATATATATATATATATATCTGTGTGTGTCTGTGTGTGTATGTAAATATAATGTATATAGCTAAGATATGATACAGTAGTTACGAATTACATATGTTCACAGGCCGTGCATATGGGGGCGAGGGGTACAATCAACAAACTTGTAACACGTAGCATCAACCCCCCCCAGCTAGACCAGTGAAACATACAGACACACAATAAACGTAAACACACCACTGCTTCCCAGACCACAGGCAGGATACTATCAGTGGGAGAGACCTACCAGGTCTAATCTTGTGGGACACCCCAAAAATTACTGATCATTGAAGTCAGTTCCTGTCATGAGTCATCAAACCAGGCTGTAGACATACATGGACCAGTAGGTTGTGCAAGCCTGATAACCCATGGATCGACACAGCATACAACATGGGTCCTGACGTGGAGAGTGGGCAGTGTGTAGTGGTGTGATTAGACTCCACCTGCACCCACAGTAAGGATGAGTGCTTTAGAAGAGGGGCAGGTGGGGGAACTATGGGTATGCAATTATGGGCCTAGGCGTGCAGGGGTTGGCTCATGCAGTTGTATTAGGACTGCCCCGGGGATGTAAGTAATATTCCGAAATGGGCAGAGCATATGCCCATACCTCTCAACCCCTAAGAGCAAATCCACTGGACAGGACATATACCATTGGGGGAACAAATCAGGACCACACCTCTCAACTGTCCATGATTTTCAGGGACGTCCCTGATTTTGACTCAAATTTTAACTCTGTCCCTCTTAATCCCTCCTAAAACTAGTGTCTTTTGCAGGAAAGGTGGTCAATTACACTTAATGAATAATGACAATAATTGTTATAAACTCCTTTTACTTCAGAAAATGTGTATTAATTCACATGCTCTGATTCTGTCAATGTTTCAAGTTAATAGCACTAATATTTTAAAAGTGTCTCTGAGTGTTTCTTGACTTGTCCCTGATTCAGTTGAAATTTGTCCCCACTTGTTTGAGAGGTCTGATAGGGACAGAAAGCACATATTCTACTTACAACCTTAGAAAACTGATAGAATAATAGGTATGGATTAGCATGACTCGGCTGAAGGATGTGGGGTCCTAAACCCAATTACTTGTCTGTATTTAATGGTGTCAATTCCCAGGTATTTGCCAGACAGGTGCAGATTGTAAGAGGAACACACCAATAGTATGAAGCAAACTCTGACCAGGCCGCAGATTCCATACAGTCGACCGGCATGCTTACGCCTAATGGGCAGCCATTCCTGATATGGGTCCCACCACAGCACAGTCCAGTTTAAATGGCTAAGTACGGTACGACCATATGTGTCATTGCATAACCCACTACACAACACCTATGAACACATGGTCACAACACCCCACTGTAGGCATGTAAGCCGATGTAATAGGCATCAGAAGGTATTATCATAGTCCTCACCCCCTCTCAGGGGTGAGAGTTTCAGATGCAAACACCAAATGCAGTGCATTTGCAAGTTCAGGAGCAAGTGGGTGTAAGCCTGTTTGGGCACCGGTATGTGAGTATCACACTGGTGAACCAATGTAGAGGCTAACTAAGTGTAAGAAACTATCCGGAGGTTAGCATTGCTTAGCTCCGTGCAAACCCGCACACACCCACTCACAACTGATTTAAAGTGCCTTAATCACTCTGTACCCAACAGCTCGTGCTCTGGCCAGCAACAAAATAACCAGCCTCCGCAAGGCTAGAACTCTGGACCCTGTACATCACAGTATTAAACCACTACACCATGACAGCAATACATATAAAGGAGGTATCAGCAAACTAATCCTCACAACAGAGAAATCAAATATGTGAACTGAATCTATGTACAGTGTAATGTTCTATAACCTGCCACAGACCATAAATATGTGAATTGGAGTACTGCAGTAAACATAGAGTTGAGATGTCACTGTAATAAAGTCCCCAGGACCCCATACAGTGTATGTACACATGAATGACAGATTCCAGACACATATATAACCTGTAATGAGTAAGACGTCGTTGACAAAAGGCAAATATAATGCTAGCCAACCAATAAGCAATGCTAACCACAGCACAGCCCAACTAAGTAATTGTAAGCAATGTGTAGGGAAGCCAATACAATATGCCCACCTCTTTAAGCAGTGCCGACCTTTAGTAAGCAGGTGTGCCCATAGCTTAGCCTTTTCGAAACTGGTCAGTTATGGAAAAGGGTGGGAATCCGGCCCTACTTAAACCAAAGAGGTGGGAATACAGCTCATAACTGGTTGTAGCATCCCCTTGCAGACAGGAGTGGGAGAAGGCACTCACTTTAGAGTGCAACGCTGGGGCATCCAGGAGTCCATATTCATGGTATGGCTCCTGGTAAAGCACCATGACAGGAGACTATTGCAGGGCCAGTACCAGGGCTCACAGTACAAAACGGAGGCCTGAGACAGTCTTGCCCATGACCTCACTAGTGCCACAGGTATCCCCCGGACTGGTGAGCAGGTCAGGCACCACCATAAAGACCTGAAGTGGCAAAGGGGAATGTCCTGGAACAGTGGATCCAGGAAGCAAGGCAGATGCAGAATGCCCTAGAATTAAGTACTCCATCCACTACATAGTCAATAATTGCCTAGCTTGTGTATACTATGGATAGGTATGGCTAAATATCACTGTACTTCTCTGACAGCTGCAGATGAGCGTGCTGTGAACCAGCAATCCTATGATGCTAGGCTGCAAAGGATGTGTCGTGAGGGAGATTAGTAAATAGCCTGCATGTACTGTCATAACAAATAAATGTGAGAGCCTCAGAAAGTGTTGTATCAGTATACAGATTTGTGTAATATGCTGTGAATAAAGGTGTAACTCCTGCATTGTTTCTGTTTACTCTGCAGTCATATGTTGTTGTACTGTTGCAGTTATTAAATAGTAGTGTTGTAGTAAGCAATGTTACCCACACTGTGATATGCAGATAAAATGTGTATGAAGTGCTATATAACAATATTGGAAATGCAAACAGGTCAATCATTTTAGACGAAATACATTGCAAAGCCTCACAACAATTGCATGATAGCATAGTGTACAATGATCTTAACTGTAATGTTTTGTCACACACAGCAGGGCTTTGGATCCCAGGAGCACCAGTGAGTTGTATGCATAATCATTCCACACAACTGCACACAGTTTGTTAGAATGTTCGGAGACAAAGCTGTATGAATATATACACTTAACAACTGTACAGATTATGCTAGAATGCTCAAATAAAAAGTGGTATGCATATTCATACCCCTCAACTGTTCCAGTCTACCCAGTATGTCCTGATAAATGGCCCACATCACCTGCCTTATGCCCTGTTCCCCTGACAAATTAGTGTGATGATCCAAGAAATGTAGGCAGCTGTAAGTGACATATAACTAATAGTCAGACTTGTACATAGTCAGAGAATGTACATGCAAACATACCTGTCATCCCAGCATCTCACCCAAAGTGTATGACAGCAGTCAGCAGTCTCCAAACATGTTGCATTACACCTGCATCTTGTCAAGCCTGCACGTAATACACAGGTCCCGTACATACTAATCTACAAACATAGCATTTTACAATATAATGCCATTGGGTAGTGTAATAATACATGTAAGGGACAGACCACTGCAGTGACTACGAATGTTGTGTAAACTACAAGGATTTATTAGTTGTTAATTGAACTCTCTCTCTCTCACCCCTACCATATGTGCAAAAATAACCAATTTACATAACTCATTTGGTATGTCTACACTCCTAACCTTTGTTGGGACATATGTCCTATTGGTTTATAAATATTCACATCTGTTTCTATGCATGTGCCATGTTAAAATACCCCCTTATTGGTGTCCTGTTGCCATCAATGAAACCTGCATGTTGTTGTAATGGCCACTGTTTACCCATATATGCATGTGTTCTGCCTGTTCTGCAACTATTTTATATCTGATGCACTGGGTAATGGGAATACCTACGCATGCTATTATAACTAATCATGAATGCTGTTGACTATTACTAACCCATATTTGCCTTAAACATGCTACAACATAGCTCGTATGGGAAGGCTGGTCCCAGCAGTCCCACCTGTCCCACCTCAGCTGGCCATGGCACCGGGCACTAGCACATATGGGGCCCAGCCTGAGACCTCCTCGTCCTTGGTCCTGCATCACCTTCAGGTGGAACTGCCGCAGGGGATGGGGCTCGCCCCCCCCAAGAGCGGGAGCAGACAGGAACCTATCACCCATGGTACAGACTGGGCCGTGGTGCGTAGGGAGCTCGACAGGGAGATTCAAGACCGCCTATGCCAGCTTGAGGGCTGAGTGATGCAACTAGAGGGTGAGTCTGCCCCTACTACACAGCCCCCAGCACAGTCACCTTCTGGGCTGTGAAGGTGCAGTGGTGACTGCCCATGGGTGGGGACCTCAGTCCCACTGTATCCATTTGTGGGCTCATGGACTTGTGACTTCCAAACACCCCTCCCCGTCCAAGGTGTTTCCCCCCACATGTGGCATATACCTCCCCTGTATGCATTTTGTATGTCTTGTCTGTCATCCTACCCAACCTATCCTCCCTGATCATACCTACTCTTCTTTCCCAACATCCCGCTCTCACCTAAAAGTAAAAGAAAATAAGGGCAATCTGTTCCCGCAAAAAAAGCACGCCTCATACATAGCTGTCCATTTTGCACACATGTCCACTGGACACATGTAAACATTTCTAATTGACATCACAACATACTATTTTTGTCCTTACCCTTCTCTCAGGGTTGTGAGTGTGCAAATGTACCACCAAATTTATTGCATATGCACAGCCATTGCTGTAGAAGAAATGGACAGCTATGGACCTTTCCTACATCCTTCCTGCACATCTCTAGCTACCTTGCCTACTGTCTTTCCCTCTTTGTGCCCCTTTTTCACCACTTTCCTATCACCCTTTTTTTCTTTTCTTTCAAAGAAATTAGCGTGGGGGTAAGTGGGAGTAAGCACCTTTAAGCAGCAGTGAGCGGGTTACAGCCTGTTTGCATGGGGGTAAGCACTGCCTGCTCAGGTTAAGCAATCAAGAAGGTAACTGCGTGTAAGGAACTGTAACCAAAAGTAACCACTGCTTACTGTCACGCAAACCCGCACACACCCGCTCACAACTGCTTAAAAGTGCCTTAATCACTATGTATCCAACCGACCTTGTTCTGCCCAGCAACAAAATAAATGGCCTCTGCTAGGCTCGAAACCAGGACCCTATACACCACAACCAGTGTGATTTACCACTAAGCCATGGCAAATATACAGACATTAGATATTATCACAAACATAGCATCCAGCACAGTCATTCAACAGTATTGGAAATGTGTTCCATTATGTAGATGTATGTGTGTGTATGTCCAAGAACATAATGAAAAGGGAAACACCAGCAACTCCTGTATTATGTAGTGGTGTCCTATGTGATATCAAGACTCCCTCAGACAGACATGTGTCATTAATTCACGCAAACATTAAATACATTACTTTGAGCATTTCATTTACAGTAACAAAACAAGTCCTGTCCAATCATTATGTGAGAACAGTACTCTTGCAAGGTGCTGTGTGCATCATCATCATTAAAAAGATAAATGGGGTACCCTTAGAGGGACCAGTAGTGTCGTGTGTACAATGGGGTCGCCTGCATCATGTGTACCTGGAACATTTAGGAGTCATGTGCATACCAGGATCGTGTGCCTGCGAGAGGGGTGAGGACAACAGTAGTATGTTGTGGTGCAAGTTACAAAGGTTACATGTGTCCAGTGGACACGTGTGTGAAATGGACAGCTATGTATGGGGCAAAAATTGTTTTGGGAACAGATTGGCCTTTTGTTTCCATTTTCGTAAGTTGAGAGTGGGATGTTGGGGAAGGAGAGTAGGTATCCTCGTGGAGGATAGGTTGGGTAGGATGCAGACAAGACAGCATACAGGGGTGGTATATGACACATGTGAGGGGGATACACCTTGGAAGGGGAGGGGTGTTTGGCAGTCACAAGTCCATGAGCCCCCAAATGGAAACAGTGGGACGGAGGTCCCCTCCCATGGGCAGCCACCACTGCACCATCACAGCAGCAAAGGTGGTTGTGCTGGGGGATGTCTAGATGGGGCAGGCTCACCCTCTAAATGTGACACTCTGCCCTCGAGCTGGTGTAGCTGGCCTTGGAACCCCTTATTGAGCCCCCTATGCAACACAGCCTGGACTGTACGATGGCTAACAAGTTCCTGTCTGAACCTGCTCTCAGAGGGGGGCAGGCCCCATCTTCAGTGGCATTTCCAACAGAAGGTGGTGCAGAGCCAATAGAGATGGAGGTCCAAGGCTGGGCCCCAGACGTGCTGGTGCCCAGTGTCATGGCCAGCTGAAGTGGGACATGTGGTTCTGCCAGGACCTCTAATCCCATACAGCCTACAGTGTTGCAGTTTTAACACAGATAAGGTTTAGTAATAGTCAACAGCATTGAGGATTACTTATAACAGCATGCATAGATATTACCATCAACCCAAGACAACAAATGTCATAAATTTGCAGAGGGAGCACAACACATGCATATATACTGCATTACATATGTCCAAAGCGTGCATGACTTGTAATTGCAGCTATGAACAGTGGCCCACTATTGGCATGTCACTGTGATAACCTTAGACAGTGACTGTCATACCACTGTTTCATGTGACGTATGTCCAATCAGGGATGTGATGGCAGTAACTGTCATCACTGTCACCATGTACTGACTGCAATCCTCACACTATGCTTCTGCAGTTCACAGATGTGTGTTTTGTGAGTAACACAAGAAACAAATGGATCCCCACACTGTCCAGTCCACAGATGACCCTACAGATGGGGGTTGCCTCACAAACAGAGCACTGTCTTGTCAGTTATTAAAGCATGCAGACTAGCCATTACTACACAAAACTTGTTAAATTGGCAATAGTCTGAATGAAGCATAGCTAACTTACATGCTGTAGTCATGTCTGGCACATCACCCTCCCATTTTTAGGCTATTTTCCACTGTGTATGCAATTTGAGGAATATCCAGATTTCATCTGTGATGCTGTTTACTAAACACCAGATCCAGGTTCCACTCACAGCGACTGTCATGGGCAAACCCCAACATGATGTTCCTAGATATTGTACTGTGTTGCCATGCAATTGGCTATGGGAATGTCACCACAGCTGTTCCACATGCAGTCAGCTAGAGGAGGACTGCAATAGGTGGAGAGGCCATCACCTGATCATGACCATCACTTACAAAACACAAGCTGCTGCTGAGCAGGTGTACATCTCCACATTCACCAGATAGTGGAGACAAAGTACATCAGAGAAGGGCTGGGAGACTAAAACCTAAGCATCGTCTGTTGCACACCTACCAATACAGGGGTTCAAACCCTTGACTGACTAGCCATTACTATTACAAGTGCATGCAGTTACTCCATGTGCCACATAACTGACATGGCAGTGTGCTATAGGAACACATATGTTTGCTGGTGAGCGACATCGACAACAGAGATATAGTAGACATACATTAGGTGTAGCACACATGGCTGTCCACATGAACAGATGTCATTGTAAAGACAACCAAACTCTCTAAGGGACTCAGACACATTGGCACACTTTGGCAGGCTCACAAATGCATTTCCTAACTACTTAGTTTGCCACACTACAGTAATGCACAGGTATTACATGCACCACAGGGATTATCCTGTGGTTCTATGGACTAGGGCATGTTAACGTGTCTGACAACAGTTGGTATGCCAATGAGAGATATACTGGGTGTGACTGTGGTTGGGAACATCATACCCCACACGCAGACACAAGATGCTAGTACTGACATGCATGTGTGCATTGCTTCATGGGTGTGTAGTGCTTGGCTGTGCAAGATGGCTGTACAAGGCTGGGTGAGGGGTACTCCTTGGCATCAGGTCACCTGACAAAGGTCTGCAGTGTGGTTCAGGGGTGTAGTGTTCACAATGACCTACACAGATGGGTATTGTATTAACTGTCTTGTCATCCTGGTTACCATTGTGTGTGGCCATTGCTTTGCAATGCATGCCATGTCTGTGTTTGACAGTCATTGACATGGACATTGCCTGGGATGTGCACATCCCACACTAATGTACAGTGACATGTTTAAGTGTACCTGGTTTGCCTGGCACATGTTGTGTACACAGACTGTTATCATCAGATGTGCCACTCCTGGCCTGGTGTGGCAGGACCTGCTAATAGACAGCAGGTTGACCCTGCACCTGCATTGATAGCATGATACAGGTATACCCTGGTGTTAGTGGCATCTCTCCATACAGGACATGTGTGTAAGGCATTGTATGTCCTTTGTGGATAACATTTGATAGCACTATATATGTTCCAGGCGTCCAGTGGGGAACATAGTGAAGGCGTATTGTCCGCAATTATGTGCCTATTGTACTGGTGGACAGGGTGCCATGCCCTCTGCAGCCCACTGCATTCACACCATGCCTACTATCTGTCAACAATGTGCAGGGTAATAGCAACATAGCAGGATTTCCTATGCAAGTGTGTTTGTGTATGACACATGGGTTCAGACAGTATTCTGGGTAATAGTAGGGGTGCTTACTTTGTTCACCAGGCCTTTTGCCAGATGTAGGGGTATGGCTTGCCAACACAGTCTCTTGGCTGATTGTAATCTATAATCCTCATGAGGTGGACCATATAGGAAAACTACAAAAAACACTCCTCAACATGTCCAGTGGTTAGACACTTACAGCCACCTCCACACAGGCTCTGGCTGACAAACACACACACCTGCCACGTCTTGTAATAGAGCTCCTACCTAATTTATCACTCTACAGTATTACGTAGTTATAGCATGTGCTATGCAGATTACTGGGCTACTCCATCCCCAAAGGTGTATTTCACAAGGAATGACATCAGCAGGGTTACCAAAGTAGGGCAATTTGAATTTCCTGCAAGTGAGTAGCCCAAAATGCATTTCTCACAAAACCGACAGTGAGACACACGCAACACATCCATAACTGACATGTGTGGGTATAGAACCCATGACCAAGATCTATATCATACTACTGCCTATAGGACACACCATGAGGATTACTAGGGAATGCATTCCCCAGAGGTGTATTTGATAAGGAATGACATCAGCAAGATTACCAATGTAGGGCATTGCAAATGTCCTGTGAGTGAGTAGGCTATAATGCATTGCTCCCTACATAGACACTAAAACACACAGAAAACACATAACTGCCATGGTTGTGGATGGAGCCCTACCACAGTTCTAAATCACACTCCAGCAGTATGCAGCTACCCAATGTGCTACAGAGATTACTGAGTTACAGTTGTCCCCGAGGTGTATTTTTAGGTGGGTGACATCAGCACCCTTGCCAAAGCTGAGTATGTGAATTGTAAGGAGTGTGCATACTCTAAAAAGCATTGTTCCCTTCTCAAGCAGACAAACACACACAGTTGGCAAATCTGGGATTATAACACCTACCAAACTAGTTTCTCGCACAACAGCATTACGTAGTTACAGGACACGCTACAGAAATTACTGGGTTATGGTAGGACCAGAGGTGTATTTCTAGGTGGGTGACATCAGCACCCTTGCCAAAGTTGAGTATGTGAATTGTAAGGAGTGTGCATACTCTAAAATGCATTGCTTTCTTTTTAGGCAGACACACACAGAGTTAGCAAGTCTGAGATTAGAACACCTATCAAACTAGTTTATCACACTACAGCATTACGCATTTACAGGCCACACTACAAAATTTACTGGATTACAGCAGTCCCAGAGGTGTATTTCTAGGTGGGAGACATCAGCACCCTTGCTAAAGTTGAGTATGTGAATTGCAAGGAGTGTGCATACTCTAAAAAGCATTGTTCCCTTTGCAGGTAGACACACACACACAGTTGGCAAGTCTGGGATTAGAACATCTACTAAACTTGTTTGTCACACTAAAGCATTACACAGTTACAGGATGTGCTACAGAGATTATTGTGCTACAGCAGTCCCAGAGGTGTATGTCTAGGTGGGTGACATCAGCAGGTTTGCCAAAGAAGGGCATTTCAAGTGTGCTGCGAGTTGTACATGTCTTTTACCTGTGTGTACCTGCTGCTTTCTGATGTGAAAACACATTTACACCCACCGAAAAGTGTCTTCTTCAGTCCTAAATGACATTATCAACAACCCTTGCAGGTCTTGAACCCTGGACCATGCAGACAAAGGTCACTAGACATACCGCTTAGCCAGATGGGTTGCAAACATGCTTCATAGTTTTTATAAAACACATTTTACTACAGGTATTCTACAGTACTAAAAAATGGGACAGTCACTTTGTGTACATATGTACAGTACACTTAAATGTACTGTACTCTGTGAAACAACATAGACAAGTCTACATATGTACAACTGTTATAACTAAATACTAAATACATATATGCACTTGCAAGATGTGTATATATATATATACACACACACACACACACACACACACACACACACACACACACACATATATATATATATATATATATATATATATATATATATATATATATATATATATGCATATACACAGACACAGCTATAGCCATATATATAAACATGTCTGAATACCATTTTTGACACAGAAGGGTTCCAAAGGGAATTGATGTGTGCACAAAACAGAGGCAACTCTTGGTTTATAACATGTAAATCTTAATCGGTTCACCAGAGAAGGGATGGTTGTTGTGTATGTGGAGTTTGGGTGGGGGAATGATGGGTATGGACATACACCCTGGGGACCACATCTGTGTCACTGTTCGACAGTGGCACAGGATAATAACATACCCAACAGTAGTTGTTCTTGACTGCCTAGTCTTTTCTATTCCTAACTATGTAATAATTTGTAGACTCCACTCACCACAGATGACTACCATAGTGTGCAGCATTTTAAAAGACATAACACATGTGTATGCCTGGCTACAGGGTAGTCACACATATACAAACACACACACTTGCCAGTATTGTGCTTACAAGTCTTGCCTATGTAAATGTAACTAGTAGAGTGGTATGCAGTTGGGGTATGTGCCACAGAACCCATACAATTACACCTACCCTGATTCTGCTTCTGAGCTGGGTGACATCACAGTACTGATTACTTGCAGTGGGGAGGAGGGAAAGGGTGGTTTAGCAGATGAAAAGGATAAAGCCCAGTTCAAAATGTGGTTTCTCTTTGGAAAGCGGCAAAACCCACTGTCATGACAGGATCCAGACACAAATACACACACACAACCACACTCAGCCATTTGCTGACACGCACACGCACACACACACACACACACACACACACACACAGTTGCCCGTGATGGGATCAGAGCTCCTGCCTATCTACAGATCACTATTACAGTACTACACGGTTATGAGACGCGACACAGAGATTACACATTTCAAAGCAGTCAGAATGCCCTTCTAAGATTGAGGACATCAACAGGGATACTGACAGTTAAGATATACATAGCTGTAAACCTGTGTGTTTAAAGTAGGAGTCCATTACAACCTGTATGCACAAACAAGACACATCATCTGCAGGTAAGACATAGGTAGGCCTGAGAGGTATAGTTGTAGCACAACAAGACCTGAACTGGAGTATGTCCATCTGTGGAATGGGCAACTACTTTCAATATACATGGTTACAGTGGTCATGCTCATACACATCGAATCACAGGACTTGTTTGAATGCATTGACTCCAATTACACAAGGTGACAGTGGGCATGCTCATATATTTAGTAGCACAGGGCTGTTTGGGATGCACTATGACTATAACTACACAAGGTTATACTGGGCATACTCTTACACTTAGAAACAAAGGGCTTGCTTGGATGCACTGACTCAAATTACACATGGTGGCAGTGGGTACGCTCATACACTTAGTAACACAGGGCTGTTTGGGATGCACTCCGATTCTAACCACAGAAAGCCATAGCGTGCATGCTCATACACTTAGACATACAGAACATGTTGTAATGGACTCCTATTGTGAACACACAGGTTTACAGCTATGTACATCTTAACTGTCAGTATATATACACATCATACAGGTTTACTACCAGATACCTGTATGTGGCCCGTAAATGATATATCTGCATCTGTGCTGTGTGATACACTTGCATACATGTACATGACGTACTGCCATATATATGTGAAATATACACAATCATGCATGTGTGGAAGTGACAGACAATAGGTTAACTGGGACACACAGGTGGATGCTAACTTCAGCATGTGTCACACACATTGCTGCCCTGACAGGCAGACATTGATATCAGGTCGTGGACAGTGGCATTATACTTGGAACAGTGGCATGTGCATGCATAATATGTGAGCCCCATTGTCTAATGGTACTGAGGTGCAGGTGTCAAGATGACTTCTCTCGGCTGTGTTAGTAGTTGACATTATTAGCAGGACTGCTCCACTAAGCATATCTGGCACTGGTCATCTACACAATGTCTGCTGCTGTCCATCACCTGAGATGTAGCATTTGATACTAAGCACAATACTGCCACTCACAATGATGTCATGGTATGAGTAGCAACTGCTTGACCAAAACAATGAGCCAATGTCCTGCTGTAATTATGATGTTGCCCAGTGTCTGTCATTCCAGGATGTCATGACTGAAAGAAGACATGTCTTTGTCACAGAGCAAATGCATCCATGATTCAAGGGAGTGTGGATAATACCTAGGTCGCATTTACCCATATCGTGGCATTCCAAGGCACAAGTCTTAAACACAGAGATAACACCCTGACACCTACAAGACAATTGCATTGGATGCTTATGCTAACCAGTGCTAGATGTGTGGCTTTTGTAATCCATTTGCTCAATGTAGACCCTACAGTGGGAAATAGTGATATTTGTGCAGTAAGGAACACCTGGCTGAAGGCTCTGTAGTGCACAATAGCACTACCACCATGTAACTCAGGTCCAGACATGTGGGCCATGACAGTGGTATGGACAACTCCAGGTGGTGGTGTCCACATATTCATAAAGGCTGCTCACAAGTAAAGACCACTACTCCGACATAATTCAGCACAGATGTGTCAGGTACAGGTGACAGTGACAAAAGCTGCATTCTATGTAGTATCCTCATATACATCCACCACCATGTCCTCAGACTACCAACACACATCCATACATGTGATATGAAATAGTTTGGTAGAACACCAAATAACCTTTGACTGATGGATTTTACCTAGCCATACATCAACTGTGCAAAGTACCCATGTACTGACACAGTTGCATAATGTGTTATGCAATTGCAATAATACCACTGTTTGTAACCAGGTCAGTTGTACACATACCATGGTCCCTCGGATGTTGTCAGCATTAACACAGTTGACTGTTGCTGTACACCGGTAAACACCACCCTCATGGTTGGATATGACCTAGATGTACCTGCCCTGGATATTTACATCCCATACTCATAAACTTAAATGAGAATACCATTGCTGTTGTTGTCCTTTGTACATACAGGTGGCTACATTCATTACACACATGCACATGGAAGATAGGGCCATGGCTGCTGAATGCTAACAGTACATATGGTTTGATATCTATGTTGACAGAGGTAATATTCCCTCCCTATTGGTCACCCATGACACCTATCATATCATACAACAATCTGTGTGGCATGTATGTCATTAGACATGTCCACCTAATGCAATGCCTACAAACATACCCAAATAACAGGATCATAGGACATACACACATAGCCTGTATTGACAGACTCAGGGGAATACAGCTATGCTCTGTATGTTCCTGAATAGTTACAGGTGATATGTCCATGATATGTACAGTCATGTGTGCCCACAGCTCCTACATATACCCCATGTCAGCAATTGCAAGCCATGCATGCTGTGTGCTGTCTGGACATTAACCTTATTACCACAATAGCCAGGACATGCTGGGGTTAGATGTTTACAAGCCACAGACCTCACACAAGCTTGAATAAGTATAATTCCTAGCTCAAACAGAGCACATTGCTGGCACTTTTCAAGTAATCATGAGGTGTTTGTGGCAAATATGATGTGATGTGTGTGTGGCAAATATGATGTGCTCACTGTTGACCATTACAGTGCCCTGGCTTCACAGTGGAACTGTCAACTAACAGTTTGTGGGATCATGACATGGAATATTGCTGTGTGTGTGTCTTGCTGATGTGCTGTTGGCATAAATGTACACTTGGCTACTCAGTGAAGGTGGTTGTATGTCCTATCAGTACATGAACACAACATCTATTATGGTGTAATGCTCAGCTAGGTTTCACACATGGTGTGGGGAAGGTGTGGAATTTATCCTCTTGACCTTCTAGTCCACTTACTGATGGAGACTGCATATGTGTACATGTATTGATGTGTGTTTAGATTCCATGCGTGTGCAGTGTCTGATGTTTGAAGGTGACTGCTGTCTTAGTACATCATGCAGTTGCAATGCAGCCTCAACATTGCCAACTGTATATGGTGATATGCTCAAAGTACAGTAAGCTGTACTTTAGGTATGGACAGATGTTTGGACATAACTACTAAGTGGTGGAGCTACTGTGTAGATGAATGATTACTGTGGACAGTTCACAGGTGTGTTACAACCATTCCTACAATAACCTGTGTAACTGCTAAGCTATGGTTTTGTTAAATGAAGGGGAGGATACACAATGTAGAATGCAGTAAGGGTGACCCTGAAGGCAAAGCTCTTGACACCTGGAACAGTAACACCTCCCCTGTGCATATTTTGTGTATATATCGGCACAGTTGGCAAAGGAAAAAGTTGGTACACTTTGCAGCACTTGCGATAGTGCTGTCGCTCTGTAATACCTATCATGAGATAGGCAGGTGTTTGATTCACAGTACTGGCACGTGTGGGTGCCCATATATGTCACGTATGGTGAGGAATACATCCCACATGTTTTTCACTCTCCTGTACACTGTTGTAGAAATCTTTACAGAGTGAAGTGTAGAAAGCAAGACATAGGCAGGTGTTTGAATCACACACGTCAAGTGTCTGTATGTGTGTGACATAGGTGTATATATTTGTGAATGCCGCAGTGTGTGTTTGCGTGTATGTGTGGTGTGTGTGTGTATGTTTCTGTGTGTGTGTGTGTGTGTGTGTGTGTGTGTGTGTGTGTGTGTATGGCTGTCTAGTCCCTGGAGTGACGCTGTATTTTACCATAGTGAAATGATAACACCCCCTCCCCCCTCCACTCAATGCAATCTAGTATCCCTGTTGATGTCATCAGTCTTAGAAGGGCATTCTAACTGCCTATAAACATGTATGCCCTGGGGTGAGGCTTGTTGTTACACAGCCTACTGATGACCCCCCCTCCCCACATACTCTCACCGCAATCTAGTATCCCTGTTGATGCCCTTGATCATAGGCCATTCAGACTACCTGTACATGTGTAATCTCTGTGGCGCATCTTGTCATTCTGTAGTACTATAATGATGATTTGCATATAGGCAGGAGTTCTCATCCCAACACTGGCAAGTGTGTGTGTGTGTGTGTGTGTGTGTGTGTGTGTGTGTGTGTGTGTGTGTGTGTGTGTGTGTGTGTGTGTGTGTGTCAGAGTGTGAGTTACTGTGTCTGTGAATCCCTAAGTGTGTGGGTGGGTTACTGTGTCTGTGAATCCCTGAGTGTGTGCATGGGTATGCATCCTGTCATGAGAGCGGGTATTACTGCTTCCCAATGAAAAGCCACCTTTTCCACTGGCCTTTACCCTTTTCATCTGCTAAACCACTCTTACTTCCTCCCCACTCCAGGTAACTATATCTGTGATGTCACCCACTATGGATGTGACGGCTCTGGCCACAGTAGCTTACTACACAGCAATCATGCTCTTGGATCATTAGATCAGTAAACATGTTTGAAACTTGGGAGATTATAACTGTGATGTGGAAGCTAGAAAGTGCATGCAGGTATTGTCATACAGACCTGTGTGTAGTCTACATTTACATATGGGACACTAACTGTAAACACTGACATCCCCCGGCATATGCAATTACACCTGAAAGAGGAAGGTAGAACATCAAGATCAACATGCAGTTACTGTTGCTACACATGATACATACTGTCAAAAGTGCAACTTGCATTCTAAAACTGTAGTACATGGTAGGTCTGCTGCCTGTCAACACCACTCAACAATTGTAATCTACAATTGTCTTCCTAGTATGTTCACCCTGTGCATCAGATCATATGAGCATGTCCCTGCACCGATGCTGTGGATGACAGGGATGTGGCACCAGCATCATCATATGCATAGGGTGATAATGTTTGTCAGAGGCTTAGTCTGCACCATTGGATGACATTATGTATGTGGGGTAGGGCCTTTGATCTCATTGGGTGTGTGTGTGTGTGTGTGTGTGTGTGTGTGTGTGTGTGTGTGTGTGTGTGTGTGTGTGTGTGTGTGTGTGTTGAGGTGCCCTACATTTGTTTCTGGCATGTGCATGTATGTATGCACTCAGGTCTGGCATGTGGCTGGCCTACACAAGGGCATTATTGACAGCTGCAGACTGTACAGGGTAGATTTCACAGTTCACGGAGTCCAGGCACAGCCACATGACCTGGGCCTGCCAGGAGTTGCACGGGCACTACCAGGCAAAGGTCTAGATTGGGTACTGTCTGATGACACATGTCCACTGGAACCGTGTCCCTGCTGGGACTGTCCAGGACTACATGCACGTGGCCTGCTGTGTCCTGGTGTGGACAGCACAGCACCAGCTGCACTGCTGCTGCTACCACCACTATGGGAGTGGGCATGTGAAGTAGCATGTTCACGTGGACCTTCAACAGGTGATGTAGATGGCCTACATCCACGTGTCTGACGCCTCACTCCCACTAGATGTTCCAGCACAAACATTCCACGCTCGAGGATTGACATGCCACAGTCAAGGACTCCCACCATGTCACCCAATCATCTATCCAAAACATCTGCAAGATGATGGTGAGCATTTGCAATTGCTTGGATGTTTTCAGTTAAAGAACGGACAGCAGCCCTCTGAAGCCTCTGACCTACTCTGTTGTGCCATTCAGCATGTGCCTGTGCCTCCATTACAGCCTGAAACATGCATCTGGTGACACCAGTTGATGTGCTATGTCTTGCAGGGGCATGTTGGCCACAGGTCCTCCTATGAGCAGCACTGGGCACATGCCTGTGTGGGACATCACCAGTCAGTTGGCTGGGATCATGGTGTGCAGGCACACCTTCCATAGTCTCCACACTTTCCTGTTCCATGCTTCCACCCGCCAACTGTCCTTCCTCTATGGCCACAAGTGATGGTGTATGTGTAGGCATGAGATCTGTGTGCAGGGATGAGGGGGATGCAGGTGGAATGGCAACCAATGGCACAGTTTCAGCCCCTGGCAACCCTGCCTGTGCCTCAATCATACTTTCATCATCACTGCTAGAGTCTGTGGGGACACTAACATCAGGTGGACCACAGGAGGGCAATGCACCTACATCAACATCTGTCAGGGGCAGACAAGAACTGTACATTACAAGTTATACAGCACAGTACACACACACAGACACACAGACACACACAGACACAGACACATGCTATGACACCCAATAGCATGCAAAATGCATGTGATATGGCAGAAGGCATTCAGCTTAGACATTTATACTGGTAAATACCATACATCCCTAAGTAGCACACAACAGCATGCATATGTTATAGCAGAAGGCATGCACCTTACACAATTACAGTAGTAGTTTGCATACATCCCTTTGCTGCACCATTTGTGTTAGTAGGTTAT
Source organism: Protopterus annectens (assembly GCF_019279795.1). Classification (NCBI taxonomy): domain Eukaryota; kingdom Metazoa; phylum Chordata; order Ceratodontiformes; family Protopteridae; genus Protopterus; species Protopterus annectens. Next base: position 1,900,013,490 of record NC_056728.1, read on the forward strand.
GCCTCAGACCTGCAACACAATGCATGCACTATGCACCATTGCACCGCACTGCCACGTTTTATGCAACATACCCCACATGTTAATAGTCCATTGCTGACCTTTGTACATCTGCCACAGATGCTTTGTGTTGGCCACTGCCCCTATGTGTGAGGAGGACATGAGCAGAAGGGTATGTTGAGTGAATACTATGTTTGCCTGAGCCCTAGCTTGCATATCTCCCCAAAAGCAGTGCATGTCTATTTAATATTAGTGCATGTGGCTGTGCAGACATGTTTGACATGGCTGTCCCTACTTTGCAATGGTGCCACAGACCAGCACTAGTGCACCAGCCTGATGTGTGGCATATGTCCTTGCCAATCACATGTAGTATGTCTTCTGCTGACGTGTTGAATGGCATGCATACATGTTTAACACAATTGTGTCCTTTCAAATATACAGTGAGGTAATGGTGTCCCAATGCAGGGACGTGTTATACTAACACGGATCTTCAGCTGACGCAATGATGTCAGTCCACCCTACAGATATACAGTGACATACTGTACATTGAGCTGATGTGCATAGCCATTGCAGGGCATCATGTGGCTTCACTATTGCTATACAGTGTGAGTTACAGACACAGTTCATAGCCATGACTGTGTTCAGATACAATTCATATCTAATGTGGAATGTGACCCATGTCACTGATATGTGTACACACTAAACCCTACTGTGGAATGTGTGACACAGGTCAATGAAGGGTATACAGATGATAGCCCTGCACATCTGGAACCATATTGCTGATGCCTGGCAACTATGCCCAGACATGGCTAACTTAGCAGCACTCCATGTTCCACATGCCATTTGTGTACCTCACACACATGAGGAGCAAGCATGACAGTGATGTCTGACACCAGTAAGGTGAATGTGCTGTATCTGTGGCCTGATGTGGTTGTATGTGTATGTTGTGCAACACATATATATATTTGGATACTGTATAGGTGAATGCTTTCATGTCGTGACATACTCAAGATGTTCAAGACATGTTATGTGGGGGGTTGATGTCATGCCTACACAAGCTGTGCACAGGCCTGTATGATGTTTAGTGTTTCCCATCTGCAATATCACCATTACACAAAGGTTGTATTGTGTTGGGCCAATGTACAACAGGGTGTACACACATGTACATCACTTCTACTGTGTGTGTTGCTTCACGTCTCTGGCCATCCTCCATGGCCATGTGTAAACATGTTTTGTCCAATTGTTGGGATGGGCATCTATTTCACATGTCAGTGTTGTCCCATATGACATACACCCATAGATGTTATATGCTCCACTGAGGACAGGGTTATGCAGACAAAGGGTGGTATGTTTGGGATGTAAGTTATCATGTTTTGCAGGATAGTTAAGCAGTGTTGCAGTCAGCCCACTAAATGTCATGGACATGTCAGATAGCACATGACATTATGTGACATTCATAGCAAGGGTATACTCCACAAGGGTGAATCCTGTGGGCTAGTCATACTCCAGCTCCAAAACATTTAGAGTGTGTGTACACATATGCTCTCTGTATAGTACTGTTTGTATTCCCCACATGTGTAATGCTGATCTGTAGTACATGTCCCTACAGTGAGCCACACCTCCACCACTGTATTCACAGCTGTCCACACATCTGGAAATGACAGTTTGTAAGGTTTAGTGAAGGTGTTTTATATAGTCTTCAATTATCCACATGGGTAACCACTGTGATGCATTGCAGGTCTGACCTGTATATATTAACATGGCCACCATATATTATGTGTACATGTGTCAAATGGACACATCGCAGATAGCAGGCAATTACTATGATCTGTGCATTATCGAGCCTGATAAATAATAACAATCTCACCTGCAACAGGCTGCTGTCACTCAGAAACCCCAGAGGTACCTAAATAGGAGTGCCACAGCAGTAAGATTGTTATCCACACCTATGTGATAGCTAAAGGGTGCAATGTGCATGTTAGCACATAAGCCAGTACAATAGACTATACTATGGAGTATGCACATCTGTGCATACAAAGAGTAGCAAACTATGGTATGTGGCATGTGTGCATACATGCCTTGCATATGATGTTACATTACATATTGTACAGTAACACATGTAACTATATGAAATATAGTTGTGTTATATGTGCAGTAGTGCCTTACCAGTCAACTCAAGGCTCAGTGGTTGCAAGACACCCACCTCCACAATACCAGCTAAAGCTTGTGTATGGAGTTCTGCAGGTGTCCCCAGGTTGGCCAGTAGCTCCTCGGTATGTGGGAGTGGGGCCTGGGAGAGTGGCCCCCAACCTGTTACACCTTGTTCCCTGGCAATTGCATTTGCACACTGTTTCACCCATCTAATGATGTTGGTGCAATGTCGGAGCACCTGCTGATGGGTGTGATTATGGCCGCCAACATCATTTACCCTCCTGCGCAGTTCCTCCCACTGGGCATCCCACTACTGTGCATCCTGTGGCACATGGCTGAAGAGTGTTACATGGTTGTCGAGGAGGTATGGAATGAGGACCACATCCTCCAAGCGGGTGTATGGTGGCAGCCTGGCAGGCGGCATCCCTGGAAGACATAATGATGGAGGCAGGTCACAGTAACTCACAGAGAAGTACAGAAGTACAGCTGAACATACATGTGTATCACATTTATTAAGATTACAAATATGTCTTTGCAAATCTACATGACACTAACACCACTGATATGTTTAACTCACACACATTTGACACGTACTGGTGATTTGATGTTATCACCATATATGTGTGTGTCAAGTGATGACATTGCTCATACTCCATGTGGATGTTGTCTTGATGTGGGCATGTCTGTTTGCCTGTACTGGTGTCTTTACCAATCAGCACATGCCTGGATGTGTTCACATTAATGCAATAGACCTTAACGCTGTGTATATGTCACATATATAGTCATACACAGCCTTAAGGGACATGACCTGTGACCCTGCAGACTTGCTCATGGAAAGTTTTACATGTCTGTGTTTTGCCATATACATCTACATGGCACTGTACAGCAGTTTAGCATCCTGCCATGTATTACCTGTGTTTCACATGTGAAACACATGGGACAATGGCTAGCTTGATGGTATTTGCAGGGTTAGATATCAGCTATAGTATGTATGGTCATAGTGAACTAGTAGGCTATATGCCCTGGCCCATTTATGAGCCTAGGCTGAAATGTTACCTAGCTGTAGCCAACAGACAGTTAAGTTACAGTGGTCAGTTCAAGCAGTGCCACAGAACTGATCCACAGGGTTACTGATATATTTGCCATGCGGTCATCACACCATGTCTAAAAGAGTGGGAATGTGCAGCTTTGCTGGACAGGGATGCATAGTATGGCAGGAGTATGTAAAGTGTATGGTACAAGGATCTGTCAGGCATGTTGTGATCCTTGTACTAGAAAGGTCGATGTCCATGAAGTATGTGTTTATTTGGAATCAGGATGTGTAAGTGTAGCATGTCCAACATCCCTGTGTTGGACATGGCTTTATTTAGGGTAGGCATCATGCTACATAGTGGAGCTAGGGATTGGGAAGGCCAGTGTAGGCCATCTGAACATGGCCAATAACCCTTAAAGAAAATATGTGATCTATTATGGGTCACTTGATTGTTGAGTATGGCTGAACAATGATCTCTATATTCATGGATGGCACCCTGTCATGATTAGGGGTGTCACTTATGACTACCTGACTGGTGTGATGAAGTAACTATCAAAGGAAAGACTACTGTCCAGCTGCATCCCATACACACACAGTTTCCATTATGTTGACTCCTGCCTAGGTGGTAGTTCATGGGTACAGGGTTTTTAACATAGGGGACGACAATGCAATACTTAGCTGTCAGATTGTGGCCATACATCACACATCACACATCTGACCCACAAAGGCCCTTCTGTATGTTGCCCACAGCACTCATTGAGTCAACTACTGTAGCTGGCACTGGTTTGATGTGTGTTTATTAGTCAGACACCTTCTGTAGTGTTGGTTCTGTCAGCAGTCCAGTTGCCAACCACTCCTGTGACATAGGAATATACACCTAGTTTACTGAGTGTAGCTCGAACACAGTATGGGTGATGATGTCCTAAGACCTGGCAAGGTCATGATATGCTGTGTGAATCAACCTTACTGTCATCTACATCTGTACTAACTCCATCAAATAAGTTGATCAAGGTTCATGGCCTTACAGACCAGACTCAGCAGGGTAGTAGTCCACTATTTCCCATTATCAGTGGTGTCTCCCCCTTTGTGGGGTGTGATAACTGTTGCAGTGCAACATTCAGTGTGTACACAGCCTGATATGAAGCCATGATTGAACATGATGTGTATGTGCAGAGCAAATTGTTCTGACATTTGTATAGGATACACCCTGGGATGTTGACAGGTCCCATGCAAGCTGTATGTATGGCTTTAGAGAGTTCAGCTTATACCTGCATAGTTGTTATTACAGGGACTCTGTAGTGTACATGGATATATAAATATGTGTACCTGTTGGGAGGGAGGTGAGTAGGTGCAGTACCTCTCATGCCATAATGCTGTGAAGCACGGCAGGTCTTGTTGTTGCCATTACGATTCATGACACAGCTATAGAATGCTCTGTAGTTGGCAACATAATATGTGGCTGATTAGTTTCATAGTAGCTTTGTGTGGTTTTATATGGTGTATCTACATCTTAGTGAGGCTGACCAGGGATCACCTCCACTCATGTGTGTTCACTTTTGCAACAGTTACTACCTTATGTAGTACGGTTTATGGCAGGGTACCACCAGTTTGCCTTCCTGTTTGTGTTTGGTTGAATCATGGTTCTGCTTCAATGGCACAATCACTGCACTTATGTGAGTGCTTAAAGTGCATCTGTGTAGGATTCAGCATTTGCACATGCATTGTCCATCTACATGGGTGCCATGACAGTCACCACTTTGCTCTTAAGAAGCATAACATTGGCTTTGGAGAAAGCCTAAGGGTAGCATACTTTTAGCCATGTTTGTGTGACTATGGTGATCCAGGTCATTGGGGTTGATGAAATCCAACATGCATTGAGCACAGGTGTTGGTACATGAGTCTTCCCAGTTCATAGTGGGATAGTTGAGAGTAGCCATTATTATGGTTTTCTGTCTCAAACCTAATATTCCCCATTACAGCAAAATATGACAGTTGGGAATTCTGAGGCATGGTGGGTTATCTGTCGCAAGGTGCAATTTGGATTCCACTTTGACACAAAGGTAGTTGCTCGGCATACTGCATCTGAAGTTAAGCAAGTGCAACTAGCGTGGGGGTGTACATATCCCTCAGGAATATGGACGCACCTGTGGCCCGTGTGTTCTAATAAAGGATAATGGCCAAGAGGTGAGGTATGTGTTATAACATGGTCATGCAGGGGTGCTCTCCGGAGCGTTGAACCATATCTCAGTCACTGCACAGATATGTTATCCATGTTAAGGATTGACGTAAGTGAGTCCATATTGAGTTTCTGAAATGTATCATTGAGTAGCGAGACCTGCAGTTTATTGCTTGGCTGTCCCTGTTACAACAGTGGACATTCAATGGAACTTTGCATGATGAAGGCACTATAGGGGAAGCATGAGCCCTAGCCAGTATCCAGATTCCCAGAGGTGACAGGTGCAGGTCCTGTCTAGCAAAGCATCATGGTCTGTCAATGATGTTATCCCAGGCAGAGAGATACTGGATACCCTTTGAATTACACCAGTACATTAGACAATTGTGGAATACAATCCTTTTGTCCCTATACTGCAGTATCATTCTGGCCAATGGCAGAATGCTACCCAGGCCTTGGGACATACCTGCATGGGCTACAAGACCTGACAGTTCCAACATGTGTCTTTCCATGCAGTCCAGGCTACTGCATCACAGGTCCTGCACAACAACATGGAATATGCCAGAGCCATGTGTAGAGTTCAAAAGGTGGGCTGAGTGTGTAGATATGTGGCTAATCATGGCAGACAGGCAGCTGGCAGTATGTTAGCCATCGTATAGCTTGGTGTGTAACATAGTTCTATAGTTTGCATTCACAAATGAGTACTGTTGGGCATGTTTCTGGCCATGTGTTCTGAGGTGTGGCACAATTATGCAAACTATGTCATACAGGTTTGTATTTTGTTGTCTGTCTATTCCAGCTTGGGAGGTCTCTTGCTTGGCCAGATACTTAGAAGTATCTGTGAATGTGTGTGATTTCTGGTGGTATGTGTTGGTGTCCTTACTGTGTTCTGGTAAGGGTATGTGTGATGCATGTATTAACCTACAAATAACATCCCAGACACTTTGTACTATGTGTATGCAGGGGGGCAAGCCCCTGCACTATGGGGCTCCACCCCCCACACCCCCGTAATTAAATATACCAACTGCAAGGTTGCACTACAGTGGGGGAAAAAGGTAATTCCCTAACCCCACTGTAGTGTGACCTTGGAGTTGGTATATTTAATTACGGAGGGTGGGGGTGGAATGTTATTTGTAGTTGCTTCATAGTTTTCAATGATTTGAGATTCGATGAAATGAGTTTTCGATGAAATGGGTTTTCGACGATTTGGTCTCGATGGTTTGCAATTCAATGAAATGATAATTCGATGATATGAAGTGGAACCATATATATATATATATATTATTATATATATATATATATATATATATATATATATATATATATATATATATATATATATATATATATATATATATATATATATATATGTATATATATATATATATATATATATATATATATATATATATATATATATATATATATATACATATATTATATATATATTTAGTATTCATTTGTAACAGTTATACATATGTAGACTTGTATATGTTGATTCACAAACTACAGTACATATGTACACAAAGTGACTGTCCCATTTTTGGTTAGTAGTGTGGAATGCCTATAGTATAAGTAGTCTAAAGACAATGAAACATGTATACAGCTCAGATGGCTTAATGGTCAGTCCCATGTCTATTGTGTGCATGGTCCAAGGTTCAACACCTGTGATGCTTTAAAAATGTGTTTTACTCCAGAAAAAGGCTCATTTAAGCAGTTGTAAGCATGTTTAAAGGTGTTTGTGTGACATTACAGCAGCAGTTAAACAAACTTTAAAATTTATAACCTGAGCACGCATACACGGCCACATCTGCTAACTACTCAGGATATATACATTTCAGTGAAGTAACATTTCACTATGTGCTTACATAACATTATATTCTCTGTTGACTTTACCCTCCAGTGCATATGGGTATTTCAAATGTTTATTATTCTGAAGAATACTACCTCGATATACAAGCTGTGGTTAAGGTATACTTTTTAACATGAAAAACATCTCTGACTTTATTGGGATTTGAACCAGGAATACACACATACTATGTAAATGCTGTAACCATTACACTATTGACACTAACGTTGCTTCTCCCTATTTCCTATTTAGATGATTTCTATGTGTAAGCTAGGCTAAGCAAAGGGCGGAGGCGCCCAAACCCACTAAGCTTCACTTACTCTTGAAATAAAAACATAACAAATGAAGTTAGAGACTATAAATTAAATTCCTAACTACATTAGGCATAGCCCCTCACTGATAAACTTCATGAGAAACCTTGATGTGTGAATGGGTAACAGAATATACACCCCTGGGATCATGTGTCCCAGAACCATACAACCAGGGGGTGCGGGAGCCCCTCCAGTTTTATAGCTGCAAGATCTGTCAGGGAAATTGAATGGTGTTGATGTTTCATGTTAACATGCCCTCTTTAGATCAATAAGTGCCCCTATCACCCTCCGCCACCCCAGTCCTCAACAGCTTCTGGCAACTCTGCCTGGAATCACTTCATTGGCTATGCTTGACAGAGGCTCAATTACTTCATCAATGGTGCAGAGAAAGCCAACACACTGTAGCTATGCTTCTAAATGCCCGTGGGCAGATAGCCTACTACCTATCTGTGAACCTCTAAAGTGCAGGCCATCACAGACATAATATGTGAATAAACAGAGCTTTCAGATCACAATATACATTGAAAGATCACCATGTAGTCAGAAAACACTTAAGTACAGCAAGAACATACAGAACACTGATACTTAATCACTCCAAAAGCCTATCTTGGAAGCTAGAAGACTAGTATAAGTTTAAGGCTTTCTATTGCTTACCAGTAGGTTACTTACAGGAATGATGAGAAACAAGCACAGATGAGTAACATGCATGCAACAATACCATACCGGCTTGCATGTGTCAGCCTTAGGCTTTGGAATACTGGCCAAGGCTATTGGCGCCCCCATGGTGCCTTTTTTAGGCAAGTCTCAAAGGTGATTCCCACTTCCGTAAACAGCACAGCAGCGGAATTATTGAGGGTTATGCTACTCAACACCAGGTGTTGTAATCACAACATGCATGCACTCACAGCACTCCTCTGTATGGACAACATCAACATCTGTGCAGTAACTGAGATGTGTTTTAAGGCTCCTGAGAGCACACCAGCACTACAGGACTACAACCCATACCACACATTTTGGCCACAGAACATGGACTGACACAGACATGGAGGGAGTGTATCCATATTCATCAGGGATACCTACACCTCCAGGTTAGTGGGGCGGCATGATACCTCTGAGATCATCCATGTGCAGCTAACAGCAGCCACAACTGCAATGCAAACTGTGGCCTGCTACAGATCACCCTCCATGACCCAGGACCAGCACTCCTCCTACCTGTAGACAGTGGTAAACATGGCAGTCCTACCGAACACCCTGGTATTGGTCGATGTCAACTACCCTACCATTAACTGGGAAACATACTCGAGTACTCACTTCCAGGCCCAGCGCTTCCTGGAATTTATCACCTCATATGTCCTGTGTCAGATGGTAAACTCCCTAAAGAGAGGTGGAAACATACTAGAAGTGGTAATCACCAACATTGCCAACAGGTGTACCACAACAGAGGTAAACCGGTCACTGGTTAGTTCTGACCATGGACTTTTCACTGATGATTTCCACACCCAACCATCTCCCTCACCCAAAGAAACCACAGAGAATACCTTTCCTACACCTAAATTCACACTACTAAAGACAGAGATGAGAGGTTTCACAGCCCTAACCCTAAGGGAAAACACTGCTCAAGATACAGAAAGATTTACAAATGCACTCTATAAGCACCTACAAAGATGTATGGATCATGTCATCACTGGTAAACCATGACTCACACCTCCTAGACAAGAACACCAGTCTGGTGGACCCCTGCAATAAACAGGCTATACAACAGAAGTAGAACAGTAAAAAATAACAACAACCAAGAAGGGCAGACATCTGTGACCAGTATTAGTAAGAAACGGAGGTCCCTCACGAAATCATCCAAGGCTAACATCAACAGGAAAATAGGCAGGGATTCAAAAGATAACCACAAAGCCTTCTTTGGCTATGTCAAGGATCTAAATGGTAACACACAGATTTGCACTGTGCCAGTGCAATATAGCACAAAATATACTGACCCTACTGATATCGCCAACATCCTTGCAGATACATTCAGTGCAAACTTCACCCCCTAAAGAGCCCACAACAATACCCAGAAAGTACAGTATCCCAGACATCAGAGACACACAGGTGGAAATGGCCCTCTCAGATGGCAAAACAGAGTGTCAGTGGAGGCAGATGGTGTCCCAGACTGCATCTTGCAAAAACTACAAGACAAACTAACCCCCCACCAAATTAAGCTTTCCACCCTCAGCTTCTACACAGGCTACATGTCCATACAATGGATCATAGCAACAGTTATTCCACTCCACCAAGATGGAAACACAACTGACCATGGAAACAACCAACCCATAAGCCTGACTAGCCTGGTCTGCAAAGCTATGGAGCACATCCTCATGGCACTCATTGACAAAGACATTGGTAACCTCCAAACACTTGACCCAACCCAGGTCAGCTTGGTGAGTGCAGATCATGCCTACTGAACCTGTTTGACATCTTACAGACAGTCACCAAGACATTAGATGAGGAGAGAGGTGGTTCACACATACTACCTGGACCTTGCCAAGGCTTTTGACACCATTCCCCACTCAGGTATTATTGATAACCTCACCAGCCTGTACATAAACCCATACATCACAGGATGGGTTGCCAAAAGGCTTACACACAGAACCCACATGGTAAGACTAGCAGCCTCCAGGTCCAGCTCTTAACCACTCACAACTGGTGTCCCACAGGACTCAGTCCTGGGACCCCTACTGTTTGGCATATACTTCTCAGAGGTACAGGTAAACACAGGTGGACTACGGCAGACCATGTTTGGCAATGACTGCAAACTGGGAGTCATAATTGACAGTCCAGCTGACACAGACATCCTTCAAGGGGCCTGACAGAGACAGACACAGGGTGTCAACATCATGGACTACAGCTAAGTGCCATAAACTGCATGGTCATTCCAATTTGGAAAACTAAACACCCATATATTAACACATAAGTGGCAGCCACTTTAATACAGACAAGGTAAAAGGGTATCTGGGGACAAAGGTAGATAGTGATCGCTCCTTTGACAATCATATCTCCAAAGTAGTTAGGACATCCTTCTATGTAGGCCATCCGATTACTAAAGGGTTTGTATCTAGACATACTGAGGTTATAGTGCCCCTTTACTCATCACTCTTCAGTCCCATCATAGAGTATAATAACCCATTTGGGATGTACCTCAGAAGACACTTCCAACAGCCGGAAGGTCCACGAACATACCTCGCCAAGAGGATTACTGGCCTCAAACATATGTCCTATGCAGCCAGACTGAATAAACTTCTGCTTTACTCATTGGCATCTCATTTACTCAGAGATGATGTCTGCTGGCCAACAAAGCCATGTCCAACTCAGGCTTAATGGATATGCTCCACCTATGGGAATCCATGTCACAGTGAGCCACATGCTGTAGTGAGCTAAACCTTGCCACAACAATAACTAGAAGATGTTGGAAGGACAGGTTCCTGTCACAGAAACCCCCCATGCTATAAACCTACATCCCTAATTACATTATACAGACCCCCCCACTAACACTCCTCATGAGAAACCTTGAAGAGTGGATGAGAAACAGTAGATACACCCCAGGGATCCTGCCATTGGCTCTGCTCCACAGATGGACAGTTAATTAATCAACGGGGTGGCAAAAGCTGACACATCTTGGCTAGGCTTATGAATGCTCTCAGGAGTTAGCCAAGTACCTACCTATGAATCTGTATGTACAATATCAGCACATACTGATAACTTAATTTACTGTTCAGGTGTTGACCTACCTTGTGCCAATAGCAGTTGTGTGCAATAGTTTAGGGCTGCCTATGTTGGATGCACACAGTAGATTGCTTATACATGGCAATTTACAGGTAGTCTTGTGTGTGTGTGCCATCCGTTTTTACTGTGTGTGCAGGTGGAGAAAGGTTTCAGTCCCTAGGTGCCTATACTGTCAATATGTGTGCTATACTTTCCCTCCTTGCCAAGGCATGGGCATACTGGGCATGCCTCCATCTGCCTACTGGGGCTGGCTCAGGGTGTTCATGGTCTGAGTACCTCTGTGCTTCTGGGGCCCTTGGTAATGGTGGTGGGCTGTGAAGGCCTTCACTATTCTGTCCCTGCTGCAGCTGTTTCCACAGGATCATATTGAGTAGCATGGCACATACTATGAAGATGTGGGTACATGTGCCTGGAGATTACTGCAAGGCTCCACCAGATATTTCCAAGCAACGGAACCGTGATTTAAGCATCCCAAACACATGCTCTATGATGATTCTGGTTTGTGCGTGTGCTTCATTATGGCTTTCTTGCATGGGTGCATGTGCATTTCATCATCCATGGTTCCAATGCATAGCCAGCATCCTCCACAAGGTGGCCATATGGGATGTCCCCCCTGGCAAATACCTGATACAGCTGTGAGGCATGCCGGATGTGGGAGTCGTGATAGCTTCCAGGGCTGCCAGCACACACATCCATGATAATGCCCTGGGCATTGCACATGACCTGGCAGTTGATGGAGGAGTATCCCTTGTGGTTTATGTAGTGCCTACCCTGCTCACTGGGTGGTGACTTGATATGCATGTGCGTGCAGTCTATTGCACCCAGTACCTCCAGGTATTCTGCCACACGGTAGAAGAGACGCATATTGCTGGCCATCTTCTCCTGTGTTCGGGGGAAGTATATGTGCTTGTTGGCATGTAGTAACATGGCATCCAGGAACTGAAGTACCCTGGATGCTGATGCCTGTAAGATCCCCATGATATCCCCAGTTGGAATTTGAAAGATACCTGTAGCTAGTATTCTCAGGCTTACACATACCTTTGTCTCCACTGGGATGGGTTCCCCTCTGTTTGTTCTGGCTCTGAGGCGTGGCTGGCACAGCTCCACAAGTTGCTGTAGGGTGCACCTGTCCACCCTGTAATGCTCTACTATCTCCAGATCATGTAGCCCCTGGTAGGTTACCCTGGGTCTGAACACTCTTCTCCTCCTCTGGTGCCTGGGGTGGTTGTGAGCATCATCCTCCACACCACCTTCAGTCTCCAACACATGCTGGTGGATCAAAGCTATGGCAGCCCTTAACATGTACATATTAGAAGTCCCCCTTCTGTATACACCAATGGTGCAGAGTGTATGGGAATACACAAGTGTGTGTGAGGTGCTTTCACACTTTATACTATTGTGCTATGCATGCTGCTGATGTCATTGGGTGTGTATGAGCAATTCCAGCTGCAGGGTATCTTAATTATGGGTTTTACAGTGAGTACTGCAAATGTGAGGCCTTTAGTGTGGAGTTATGCTGGACTGACTTGATTACTCTGTTGCCCTTTAATTCATTTTTATACCAGGATCCCCTCCCATTATTGGCATGACTCCACCTGCCGTCTTTCTTGTTTTGTACTTTCCCTACCCAGTCATGTGTTGAAAAATGTGTCTTGTAGCTGATATAATATAAATCTGCTTTGTTCTGCTGTGACACTTCGCTGTTTTCTTTACAGCACAGCCCCTCCCCTTTCCTGTTCTGCAGGTAGCTGCTTGCAGCCTTGTTAGCTGTTGTCAATGGCCCCCTGTAGGTTCCTAGGTGTTACTTAGTCATTTCTACTCCAGTTTCCCTGCTGCAGCATTTCCTTATTCTTTTCCGATATCCTTCCTTTTTCAGCTCCGGTGCGTGCCACACAAACCCGTTTACTGAATTTAAGCACGTTTTAGTCTTCGTTCACATGCATACTCGGTTAGCTTGTGTGCTCTCAGCTAAGCAAACCTATAGCCATTTCAATACACCCCTTCCCTGCAGCTTTGCTTAGCTATGGGACACCGGATTAGCAATGCTCCAATCTGCTTACAGCAAAGGTGACATACCCCTCTCTTGATGTCATTTCTATCAATTGGCACACCTTGGTGTTATAACGCTACACTGTGAGGTGCATCCTTACACCAGTGGGGAATCTTTGATTCACTATTACTACTCTCATTTGCATGACATTGCCTACTAATTCTTAGGTAACGCACAAAACACTGTCACAGCAGCTTAGCAACCCTTGCATCACTGTGTGGTGTAACATGCTTGCCATTGACTATTATGGGAAAATCATGATATGTAAAAACAGTGAACTGCTGAAGAAGGCAATGAGAGTAGTGAGCAAACCAACAGTGTTTAATCCAGAAGCAAACACTCACAAGGTACTAAAAAGTACACATAAACTGCAAACCAACGATAAAAATAAAGCACTTTTTGTCCTGCTCACTAGCACGACTTCTTCGGATAAAACCTGAAGAAGAATCTGAAGAAGTCCTGCTAGTGAGCAGGATGAAAAGTTCTTTATTTTTATCATTGGTTTGCAGTTTGTGTGTACTTTTCAGTACCATGTGAGTGTTTGCTTCTGGATTAAACACCGTTGGTTTGCTCACTGCTCTCATTGCCTTCTTCATCAAAATCATGATATGTGTTACATTGCAGTTTTATTCTATATTTTTCTATTTTTCTTGCGATCCGGTTTGCACACCACTGCCCTGTGCTTAAACTTCACGATAGTGCGAAAAATGAAATTAGATGTTTTTTTTTATATTTTGTACATTTTTTTTTATGTCAATGACTATATATTTAGCCATTGGCATATATTAATGATATAATACATGTTTTTGGCCAGCTGTCATGGCTCCGATTTTATGTTTGCAAAAATGTAAACCGTTTTTTACGGTTTACATTTCTGCATGCTTACACTATGCTTGCACCACTTCCTGGATCGCTAAATACCTTCATTTGCATCCTACACTGCTGCAACTGGGGTAATTAGCATACAGGGGCCGGGAGCTGTGCGGGTGTAGCGTACGCAGGTAGTGCACATTGAACCAGCTCGTACTTGGATCGCTCACTGGCCATATTTGTTATTGGAATGCCAATGCTATGCCTGCACCTGGTGCAAGCTTCATGGATCCAGGGGAATGTCAAATATGGGTGTGCCTCTCAGAGCATGTAAATAAACATATTTTGCTATAACACGTAACAAGACAGAAAATGCTACTTTTTTGAAAAGAGTATTTTTTTTTGTTCTTGTTTCATAATTTCAAACATATAATATGATCCTAATATGTTTGCCAAATCAATACATATATTTTATTTTTGAGAGGTGAATGACAAACCCAGGGAAATGGTTGCATAAGACTTCCAGTGGTACCTTGCAATAAAGGTCCATTTCTTTGTAGCAGTGACAAGCATTTTGGCAAATTTCTCAGAATAATATAATGGCCATCAGGGACAAAATGTGTTTAGTTGGTTGCTCCAGCAGTAAGACACACAGAAAGTTTTATCTTCTTGTAAGCACAGTTTACTGCTCATGAGCCTAAGCTGGGATTGGGGGGGGGGGGGCTCATATGTCCAGGGACAAAATTTTCTCTACTTAGAGTACTGAGCAGAACTTTACCATGGAACTCCTATTGAAAACAATGTCTAAGGCAAAATATCAAACTGCGGCAGGAAAGGTATATGAACTAAAACCACTGAGGCCCTTCATTAAAATGTTATACCTTTGCCCCTGTTTGAGATTTCATTGCAAATCATTCAGCTGCTTATGACATAATGAGAACTGTAAAGTAAGCATAAATTCTGTATGTCAAAGGTTGAATAGTCTCCAAGGAGAAACCAGGCATAGAGGGAGGGCTTGGCATAATGATTAAGGACTTTACCTCAAAAATAGTGCCAAATGTTGGATCATATGTTACACGCCATAAGTTTGTTCATTGAAGGCAGTTCAAAATAATAATTATAATAATAATAATAATAAAAAAAACTTTTGAAGATATTTGGGTATGAAATGCATTTGCTGTGCCATGTAGAAATGGACCCTCTTGAGACAGTATAATACCTGGATCATAAAAATGAATGACCATTTTGCTGTTTTTCAGATATTGTGCCAGACTAACAAACTATATCAATAATCATTCAGAATTAATCCTGTAACTGACATTTGTTTTTATATATTACTGTCCACCAAAATGATACAAACAATCTTTATAGTTTTGATGTCGCATTGTGAAGAAAATGAAAAACAGCATACAAACTGTATGTGTCCTGTGGGCAGAGGGTATTGTTACCACCTGCCCAGAAATCTATCTAGTTTTCTGTCTGACAAAAGTGAAAGAATAATCACAGCAATATACTACATATTAGAGCTTTCAAACACTACATATGTCCACAACTTCTTCCAAGACACAACAATATTACTTTAATGCTATCCACTTCAGCCTGCCATTTGCTTTCTTCCACCAACTGCACCCCATAGTTTTCAAGTTCTATTTCCAAAATGTAGAACACACCACTTTTAAAAGTATAGAAGAAAAGGCAAAATGCAGAACTTTTGCTAGCAACTTCATTTACAGTATAAAGATGAAACAACTGTTTCTACATATTTAAAAAAAGTTATTTTGATCAACTAATGCAATTCAGTATCATTTATTATAGTTATTTGTTAAACAATGTAAGAAGGCATATAAGACAGACTCTTTCAACATAGAATGCAATGAAGGCTTTAACAATCAGTCAACAAAATGAAGGCTATCACTCTCAAGTGGTGCACCATGCTTTTTCACAGTTTTAACCATAATATGTTGTTTTTTATATTATATTTTAATGAAAATGTCAATTGTTTATTAATATAGCTCATTGTGCAAAGTAGATATACTATATCTACTGCCATTTTTTTTAAATTCACAATCCTCAGACTATAACCCTCTTACCATAAGAAACTTCATATAAGAAAGACACAGTTAAATGAGGTACATGTGGAAATGCTTATAAAAAGAACAGAAATAACTTTTTGTTGTTTTATGACAAGGTATGCTTCCTTTGTTGTGGGGGCATCTCTTATTTTAATGTATCACTGGTATATTGTTACTTTATATGCAAATTTTACATAGTCATTCTTGTAATATTTCAGATATGATAGTCCATAGTATAATGTCACAAAATAATGTGTGATATATTGAATATGGTAAAGATGCAAAATAATGTGTGATATATTGAATATTGTAAATACTGTTCATTTTTTTTGTTATAAATATAATAGACAATGGATTTACATAACAGGGCATTATTTTTATGCCCTGAAAAATAAGAATTTTAAAAAAATGTCTGTAATATACAGACTAAGATGTTTGTGTCAGAATATTATAAAGGATAAGCCATTAGACAAATATTTACAGATTCCACAAGATAGGAGACATGCACTTATTAAACCTGTCTTTAATGGAAAGGGGAGTAGGACAAATCCAGAATCATATAGATCCTTAAGTCTACTTTCATGTTGTGGAAAAATAACTGAAAAGGTAATATTTGATAAGTTATCATCAAAATTGGAAAGGTTGGGTCTTGAAACCATAAATCATCATGCATATGATGAAAACAGATCTATTAATACCTGTAACATGATGTTCTATAACAATGTAAAAAGAGCTATGAATGAAAAATTGTGCATTATATAGATTTAACTTCAGTATTTGACAGGTCATACACAAAATACTGATAAATAAATTAGAACAACTAGGTATTGATTTACTCTTGATAAGATGTACAGCTGCATGGCTTTCAAATAGGACATGTCAAGTACCATACAACAATTGGACAGATGAAATCCTTGGTTACAGTCAGGGTGTCCCACAGGACTCTGTCCTAGGCCCTTACTTGTTTAGATTATATTTTTCAGACATATCTTTTTCATCTGAGGTGTTCTACAGTCTCTATTGCAGATGACTTGAAATTGGGTAAACTAATTACATTGTTATAGGTAGGGCATGTCTGCAAAATAACTTGATTAAAATGACAATTTGGGCACAGGAGAATAATATGCTGATAAATACATAAAAAAAAAAAACTAAGCATATGAGATTTTGGAGACATAATTTGAAAGGTGAATATTTAATACCGCACACAGTGACTTAACATGTAGATTAATTTAAGGACTTGGGTATATGTTTAATCCAGCTTTGAGTTTTCCTATTCATATCAACCAATTGGTTAATGATAGTTATAGAACTAATGGTTATATAAAAAAAATTATAAAGTCTAAGAAATCAGAAATTATTAAGTTGTTGTGTATTAATTACATTAGACCCAAACTTGAATGTAGGAATAAAAATATGGAAACTTTATAAGAAACCAAGAACAAATAAACTGAAAAGAGTACAGAGGAAATATATCAAGGGTATCCACGGAAGTGAAAAGTTATTATGAAAGAGTGAAACATCCAAACTTGTACAGCGTCTCTTATAGATATTTAAGAGGAGGTCTTGTTCAGGTATATAGAACATTTAGAGACAGCTACCTATGGGAATATCCAGGGTTATCCAAAAGTAGTAGAGAATCATCAGACAACCTACTGTGAAGATTCTATAGGGATGAGATGTGTACTAATTGTGTTCTCTGAGAAAGCAGCTGATGCATGGAAAAGACTACTAAAGTACATTAAAGCAAGCAATACTTTAGATATTTTCAAGAACAGCCTGGACACTGAATACGGGAACAACTGTTTTGTATACTGGCAGGCTAGAAGGGTATTAGTGTCCATGTTTGAATTATCTGTATGTATGAACTATTTGCATGTATTTGACAAGTGAATAACTGAGTATTAGTGATATTAAGAAGCTGTATTTCTAGTCTAGTTGACATACATTTTCATAAGGAAAAGTGATTCATCACATTTGAGGTATATTATAATATATTTATGTAAGAATTCAAACGACCAAATCTGATATATTATTAAAGAAACAATCATGGCTTTTTTTGTTTGAAACTTTACATCTGGCTGGCTTGAGCACAATGAACTTTTGTTGAAATATTCATTGTAATATAGCTAATATTTGTTATGAATATCTATTCATTAAACATGCTTGAGTTTATTTATGTAAGCACTTTAAGTACATTGTACTTATTGTATTTATGTAAGCACCGTACTCACCCTCCTTGAACTCCTTCCTCCTTACCTAAGAAAGCTCACCTCCTGCTCCCCCCTTTCCCTCTCACACACTATTCACCTCTCCTAATAGGATCCTTAAACTGCTTTCTTAACCTACCCCCTTGATGCCTTTGTGAAAATCATTCAATGGCCGATGTTAATCCTTAACTACAAGCTGTAAAATTGATCTCTAATGCATCATGTAATGTCATAATTAATTTACATCTCA
Source organism: Protopterus annectens (assembly GCF_019279795.1). Classification (NCBI taxonomy): domain Eukaryota; kingdom Metazoa; phylum Chordata; order Ceratodontiformes; family Protopteridae; genus Protopterus; species Protopterus annectens. The sequence continues at coordinate 1,900,032,167 of NC_056728.1, forward strand.
TTCTTACTGAACTCACTTCTAAATGTTTTCCTTGATGCATTGTATGAATTATGTTCTATCTTTTTAATTAACTGTTTAGTTATCAGATAATTGTCTAATATATGGAGCTTTTCTCCCCAGGCCTCCACTGAAAAAGGGCTCCTCAGCTCGGTTGGACATACCAGGTCAACAAATGTAAAATAAAATAAATAAATAAATAAATAAAAATTGTAAATATTTATTTGATGCAGTGAATGGTTGGTTTCATCTAAAGATATTATAACAGATTTGATGTAGTTGAATAGAACTTTAAACTCTGAAGGCAAAAACTGAAGTGTTAGTTTATACTTATTGTGATTAAATGAAGGTGCAGTTTTTAACTTCATTCAAATGGACAATGGTGTTTTATTAAAAGGAAGAAGGGTAACATCTGGTCCTAATTTTTACCATCTGCATAAATGACTTTGCTTAACATGGATTTTAGTATTTTGCTAAACCACTCTAGTAATCCATTAGTCTGAAGATAGTAGCCAGACATCATCAATTGTCTGACTTTAAACCTATTATCTAGTCTTTATCCTTACCCAAACCCACAACTCCATACCCTAGCATCAAAACTGTTATTATATCTGAAAATTTCAGTATTAGAAACAGAAATTTTACTTACTTACATGCAAACAAATAAAACTGCCCCTTTCACCAAAAAACATGTACCTTATGAAACAGTTAATAAAAGCTCTTTTTGTTTGTGTGTGCAATATATATATATATATATATATATATGTGTGTGTGTGTGTGTGTGTGTGTGTGTGTGTGTGTGTGTGTGTGTGTGTGTGTGTGTGTAATCCCATGAATTATAATGAAAATATCTGTGCTGTAAATATGGCTTTTGACTATGTACACATCACCCCACTTAAAATATGCTGAGGATCTAAAAAACTCTTCTCCTAAAACCTCATGAGAAACACTGGAAAAACATGGCAGAAGCTTACTATCTTCCAAATATCAGGAACACATTGCACTGATTAGACCTTAGTAATCAGAAATGCACAGTGGGAATCATTCAAAATACACATTGCCTGTTGTCTAGGAAAGTCAGAGTTTTATCCACAAGTCCATATGTGTTACACAGAAAGCTGGGACCCCATTGTTTGATGGTAATTTTGTGATATGAATAACAGACATCTATTTCACTGTATTTGCATAGCATCTGGGACTATTATTTGTCTTTCTGATGTGAGGAAGTAAGACACTGCAATTAGGTGAAACCACTGGAATAGACTGCCCATACATGTCAAGCAGAGCGGCTCTTTGGCCCTCTTCCAAAGGAACCTTGATGATTGGATGGGAGATAGGAAATTCACCCCAGGGATCACATCATTCGCCCTGCTAGACAGGGGTCCGGGGAAGTAAATACTGTGGGAAGAAATAGCCAGGGAATTGTTATGGCTAGGCTTGTATAGGCCCTAGGGCCGAAAGCCTAGTACCAACCTATGAACCTATGAACCAACCTATTTGTTACAGTTACAAAAAATGCTGGCAGACAAAGAATTTTTCTGGCCTTGAAAACTGATAAAGCACATTACACTGTCAAACAGCCAGCACATACTTCTCAGTCTCTTTGCTTAGGAATTTCAAACAATTGCAAAAATAACAAGGGGTCAAAGGATCAAAACCAGGGATCGGTTTTATATATTTCTCTTATTCACTTAAAAAATGAATAGAACACGTTTTGCATCAGTATATGTTTTCTGAACAATAAGTATGAAACTCTAATGTCTGGCATTATTGACTGATTTTAATTCTCCCTGATAGAAAGTTATGTACAACTGAGGGACATAGACAGCAGTCAGAAACAAAGCTGTTTAACCTTCTGCCTGTTGTTCCTTCCAGCCAGCACGGTCCACTTTTAGTATCTAATATGAGACCTGATTGCAACATCACTTATGGGGTTGCTTAAGAGCTGTTAATCACCCCCTGACCACTGTAATGAAGATAGGTAGATAAAAAAACAGAACTCAGGAAGGCTGAGTTTGGAGTTATTGGTTAGTCTCCTTTAGTTTCACAAAAAACTCTGCATTTCTCCAACATTTCTTTCTTTAAAAAAAAATGGCAGTGCCCTGTGTTGCTGCAGCTGTTTCAGCTTGACATGGAAATTGGCATTATCTGTCTTGTTTTATGCCTAAAACTACAAAAAATCCAAATTTAAGTAAACATACTGAAGGTGTACCAAGTTATTCTAGAAAGAAACTTCTTGAATTTTGATCTTCAACTTCGCTCTGCTGCAGGTTTGATGAGCTGTTATCTGTGAGGCCTTTAAGGCCTACTACACTCCAGGAACTCCACTAACTCCAGGAACAAGGTATTGTACTCAGTCATGGCTCAAAATGTCTCGCTCAAACAAAACTGAATTTTAAAACTTCTAGAATGAGGAGAAGAAAAAGATGTGAAAGACTGAGGAAAAGAGGATCTAAAGCTGGAATATCTGCCAGTCTAAAGGCCAACCCACACAGGCCTGCACTTCCATCTATGCTACTGGCCAATGTTCACTCCCTGGATAATAAGATGGACTACACAAGTCTAGAACTAACTATAAAAAGCAAGGTCAGAAATAGTTGTGTGCTATAATATCACCAATATAGTGTGGTGCATGTAGAAGGGCTGACATTATTTAGAGCTGACAGGAATCAGACCCTGTGTGGTAAATTGTGGGGAGGGGATGTCTGTATCTACGTAAATATCAGATTGTGTACCAACTGTGAGGTAGTTACCACTCACTGCTCTGAAAACATTGAGCTCTTGTTGCTAAGGTGTAGACCCTTCTCCTTGCCAAGGGACTTTAATGGTGTGAGCATCACAGCTGTATATATTCCTTCCAGTGCCAACACCAACAAGGCACTGGTAAAAATGCAGAGTTTGTTCACATAATAGCAGGTAACTTCAACAAAGCAAACCTAAAGTCAGTTCTACCTAAGCATCACCAGCATCTGGACTTCACTACGAAGGAAGAGAGCACACTGGACAAAATATATATATATATATATATATATATATATATAAATATATATATATATATATATATATATATATATATATATATATATATATATATATATATATATATATATATATATATATATATATATATATATATATATATATATATATACACACACACACACACACACACACACACACACACACACACACACACACACACACACCAATGTCAATGTCAAGCTGGCTTATAAGGCAGTACCCCACCCACACCTGGGTAACTTGGATCATCTATCAAGCATGCTAATCCCTGCATAAAAACCACTATTAATAAGAGGCATGCCAACCAAGAAGCAAATAAGAGCATGGCCAGATATAGCAGTCTCAATACTCCGGGACTGCTTTGAGAACATGGACTAGATCATGTTTAAAGATATGGCTATGGGGAACCAACACAACTATTATGATGACTACATGGAATCTGTCCTGGCATACATATTTATGTGTGCAGGAGATGTAACAGTCAAGAAGACCATAACCATAAAGGGCAACCAAAAACCCTGGATCACAAATGAAGTAAATGAGCTCCTAAAAGCACACAATGCTGCCTGTAAGACAAGAGGCAAGGATGCCCTCAGGGAGACTAGAAGTAACCTAACTAGGGGAATAAAGAAGGCAAAGAGTGCCTATGGACAGAAAATTCAGAGTCACTTTTCAGACCTAAGAGACTCCAAACATCTGTGGCAGGAAATACAATCCTTAACAAACTACAGACATGTATCTTCAAAATGTGATGACAACACCAAATTTCTAAATGAGCGCAGCATCTACTTCAGCAGGTTTGATGAAGGAAATGGCACAAAAGCCATGAAACACACCATCAGGCAAGATGATGTAGTACTCTGCCTCAATTCAGCTGATATTCAGAGTCTCTAAGCCAGTTGAACCCAAGAAAAGCAGCTGGACCAGACAACATTCTGGGACATCTGCTAAGAAACTGTGCTGTTCAACTGATGATTGTTCTTACTGACATATTTAATACATCTCTACATCAGGCCATATTACCTAAGTTCTTCAAGAACACAACAATCATGCCACTACCCAAAAAGTCTCAACCAGAGAGCCTGAATGGCTATTGTTCAGTAGCTCTCACCTCTACCAAAATGGAGTGCTTCAAGAGACTGGTCAAGGACTATTTAACAACAGATCTCCTCTGCAGAACTGGATCCACTTCAATTTGATTATCGGACAAACTGCTCCACTGCAGATGCCATCTCACTGGCACTGTACACAACCATGGCTCATTTGGAAAACAAACAAGAACTGTTATATCTGACTATTATTCATCAACTTTATCTCTGCCTTCAACTCAGTTATACCACAACATCTGATAGAAAAACTGATTCATTTGGGTGTCAGCACTCCCATGTGTAACTGGATTTTGGACTTCCTTAATGACAGACCACAAACAGTAAGCATAAGGAATAACACCTCAGAGAGCACTACACTGAGCACAGGAGTCCTTCGAGGATGTATTCTCAGTCCTCTGCTATTCACCATGCTGACCCATGACTGTGCAGTTACGAACAGCTCAAATGGCATCATTGCAGATGACACTACATTAGTAGGCTTAATCAGCAATGGTGATGACACAGGGAAGAGGTGAAGCATCTGATTGACTGGTGTAACAACAACAAACTGGCTTTGAACATAAACAAAATCAAAGAGGTGATAGTGGACTTCAGTAAAAACCATAAGGCACATTCTCCTCTCGCAGTCAAGGGGAAAACAATAGAAATGGTGAAGAGCATCAAATTCATGGGGGTGCACATTGCAGAAGATTTGACATGGTCCATTAACACAAATCACATTGTCAGGAAGGCACAAAAAAGGGTCCACTTCCTACACAGGTTGAGGACAGCAAACCTTTCATCTTTAGTCCTCACAACCTACTACACAGGCACCATTGAAAGCATTGTGACAAGCAATATCACAGTATGGAACAGGAACTGCAAGGCTACAGACCTAAGGCTCTCCAAAAGGTGGAGAAGGTGGCAGAGAGGATCACCAGTTCCACACTTCTATCTGTACAGGACCTACACTCAGCACAATGTATCAGTAGAGTTAAAAAGATTGTTAGAGACCAAACCTGCCTTGCTCAGAAACTATTTTTCTGCTTATCTTCAGGCAAATGCTGCAGAAGTATACGTTGCAAAATGACAAGATTCAGAAATAGCTTGTTTCCTCAGGCTATCAGACTACTAAACTTGAGTAGCAATGCAAGCCAATATGTCACCTAGTCAGTGGCCACACAGTCTGAAGGGAATCTTATTTCTTAGGTGCAATCAAGCCACTGTTAGGTCTTCTCACTTGTGCAATAGCTTATTGTAGGCTTCTTACTTTTTTTTTAAATAACTCATAGAACAAGTTACATTCCATGCAATTGAAAATGTTCTAGTCTTTTTGGTCACAACTGTGCAGTATATCTACCTGTGCAATACTAAGTGTTGCTAACAGTTATTAAATACCAAGTTGTAAACATATATGCGACCAAATAACCAAAAATATATACCAAATATATGCTAAAAAGGACCATAGCTCACTGCAAATGCTTACTTTCAAAAACTCACTTTTGACAGAAAACAAATAAAAACTAACCCTGAGGGTTAAAACTATTTTGCAGACAGGTTAAGTGCTTTCATCTGCTAACTGCAGACTTCAACAGAACAGTGAAATGTGTGTTGCTCCCCCCTATATAATACATTTAAAAAAAAAAATCAAGATCCAGTGGGAATGTTCAATCAATTAACCTTCTCATGAATAAAACATAACCTTATGAATATTCAGTAATTCTGTCATTCAACCTGCACAGTTTTGTATTACACCCTGTTGCCATATAGTTTCTAAGTATACCAATAAAACAATCACATGTGCATATATATATATATATATATATATATATATATATATATATATATATATGAAATCACATTTAAGTATAAAAACACATTATATAACATATATATATATATATATATATATATATATATATATATATATATATATATATATATATATATATATATGTTAATTTGTTCTGTGGTAAAAAATATGTATTTCTTTGGAACACAATATTGCACTTTTGTTATATAGTATAAGAGCACATTTATACATAAAAAACATGCATAATATATAAAAATATAAAAATACTCATATATGCTATATTAAAAAATATATATACTTTTAACACTCAATATTGCACTTTTGTTATTTAGATATTGTATCTTGACATGTTGCCTCCTTTCTTATTGTGCCAGCTTTCTTTTTTTATTTTACTATTCACTTGTTTCTAACTGTGTACAGCGGTAGTGTTGTTACCTCACAGCAAGAGGTTCTCCCGTCCAATTCTCAGCTTGGCTTGGGAGTGCCTTCTGTGTGGAGTCTGCATGTCCTCCCTGTGGTTGGGTAGCGTTCGAAAGACATGCATGCGTAACTGGGCATGCCTTCGTTGAAGGTTGGGCGATGAGCTGGCACCTCGGCGTTTCGTAAAAAATCTACTGCCAATCATTAGCGGACCGGAGTTCCGCTGTGGCGACCCTTTACTGGGAAAAAGACGAAAGACAAAGAACAACTTGTTTCTAACTTTATTCTGTGCCTACATATACCCTACTGCAACATGCCATTAATATCCTTGCATCCAAGATTGGTTTAGTGGGAATATGGTCGTTCAACCCAGGTTCTTTGGTTGCATTTAACCTCAGTTGCCATTTGACCTCTCTTTCAGCTAATCTGACCTTAACATTTCCTCTCCTTAAATCCACCTTTACCTGTTCTAATATCCCAAGCTTAAACACATGGCTTGCATCATATTTAAGTATGTGTGTACACAAAGCATTGTTTTTATCATTTTTCCTTATACAGTAGGTATGATCGTATATCCTGTTCCTCAATTATCTGTCTGCCTCGCCCACATAAAAACTCTGACATGCATTACACTTGGCCAAGTATATGACATGTTGGGATACACAACTCCCTTTCTTAAACCTTACTCTAGTGTGGTTGACGTCCCCTAATGTAATTATTTTCTCTTCTATAATCACCTTACACTGCTGACACGGCCCACATTTTTGGTGTGCCCATCTCCAGTGTCACCCTTTATTCTACCTTTCCCCCTCTCAAACCTACTCTTTAGGTTAGACCCAGTCTTGTAAACATACATAGGCCCTGTACCCACTTTACTGTAAACCAAGTTATCACGTCTTAGAATATTCCAGTTTGTCTCATTATTTTCTTTACCTCCTCAGCGTATGGACTGCACTCCACTACACAAGCCCTCTGGTAGGAATTTTCCTTCTCATTCTCATGTTCTCCCTGTTTTTCTCCAACCCAATACCAAGAAGTGGTTTGTATTTTTCCCCCATTCTCCCAGTACATATTGGTAACATCATCAATTAAATATCTGGGGTAACCCCTTTCCCCAAATAATATTCCTATAAATTCTATGCATTCTTAATTTCATTAAAATCAGATGTCATTCTCGCAGCTCTTATGCACAGACCCTTAATGATGCTCTTTTTTGACTTTCTAGGTGACAACTAGTGTATTCTAAATATGAGTTAGTAAAGGTTTCTTTTCTATATATTCTGAATTTAAATCCTGCTGTCCCATGCGGTATAAAGTTGTCTAAGTATGGTATCCCTGTCATGCTACTACTATGGGTGAATTTTAAATAACTACTGATGTCATTCAAGTACTTCACAAATGCATCTACTTCACTTGTTGTACCATCCCATAAAATTAAAATGTCATCCAAAAATCTAGTGTAGCATATACACTTACTAGCATATTGACTATCCAAAATATATTCACTTTCCCAATCTAGTAACACCATATTTGTATATATGGAGGCACATGCCGGCCCCATGGGTATCCCGCCTTTTTGTCTATAGTATTCACCCTCGAACCAGATGTAATTGAAATGCAGTACAATAGACATAAACTCACAAATTAAACTTGTCTTTTCCCCACTCAAAGTTCATGTACTTCTGAATGTTGTTACTAAATCTTTCTAGTCTTTCTTCCTTTGGGAAGCAGGAGAACAAATCCACCACATCAGTGGTTACAAACACTAACCCTTCTTTCCAAATTTCCAGTTTCAACCTTCCCAAAAAGTCCCATGAGTCTTTCACTATAAGGTGCACTCTATCTTATATTGGTTTTAACCATCCATCTATTACTTTCCCATATGGGAATGTCTTAGATATACTACCGGAAATAATGTGCCTATAAGGGGGATCTTCAATACTTTTATGGATCTTTGGGATCCCTACTATGGTGGCAAGTACTGGATGTTCCACTCTCAAGAAATTGTACAAATTCTTATATATACTGTTGAACAAAAGGAACTCCAACAGGATAGATATGAATGTGTACAATTTGTACAGGCAACGTGTCAGGATACAATGTCTAAATAACAAAAGTGCAATATTGAGTGTTAAAGGTGTATATATTTTTTAATATAACACATATGAGTATTTTTAGATGTTATATATGTTTTTTATGTATAAATGTGTTCTTATACTATATAACAGAAGTGCAATATTGTGTTTCAAAGAAATACATATTTTTACCACAGAACAAATTAACATATCTATATGTTATATAATGTGTTTTTATAATTAAATGTGATATATATATATAAGCACATGTGATTGTTTTATAGGTATACTTAGAAACTGTATGGCAACAGGGTGTAATACAAAACTGTGCAGGTTGAATGACAGAATTACTGAATATTCATAAGATTATGCGCCAGATTCATGAAGGCTTGCACGGAGTCTAAGAGTAGTGTAAGACTCCATGCAGCCAACATGTCTGCTGAGCGATCCAGAAACAGCCGGCAGAGGCGTGCAAGAGAGTTCCTAAAACGACTTTTGCACGGACAGTGTTAGTGTATGCAAATTATCTCATTTGCTGCTAAAAGCTATGCAATTGAGGTAAATTTGCGATCCAGGAAACACTAACCTGTCCGAGTAAGAGTAGTGTTATTTGCAGAAATGTACTCGGTTGGCAACTGAGTACCGTTCTGCAAATAGCAAAAACGGAGCCATGACAGCTCTAAATAAAGGATGCATCCAGTTGAAGAAGCATGCCAATGGCCAAATATATGGCCATTGTCATTTTTATGTGTTGCCAAATAATAAAAATCAATTTTTTTTTTTCCTCGATCTCCGATGTTTAAGCATAGCGCAGCGCCACTCAAACGTGTGGTGCACTAAAAACCAGAAAATCAAGAATTTAAAAGCCACAAATATGATTTAATTCAAAATATTCATCTGCCATGCAAGTGAATCGCAGCCTGAAGACAACATGGCTACTGAGTAGTGGTTGCTAAGGGGGGAAGCTCAGTGTGAGAGATGTAACCAAGCATTAGTAGGCAATCCTATGCAAATGAGGATAAGGATAGTGAATCCCAATATTTCCTGCTATGTGAACTATGTCCCTAGAGTGTAGGAGTAGGATAAGGGCGAGGAACAGAGTAGAAGATGGGTGACATCATGAGGGGGTATGTATCCAAAAGACTGTAAGCTTATTTTAGCAGAGTGGCATGTGTTTGCTGTGAGTTACTCAGGACTAGGAGAAGTGTGTCTACAGTTGTCTAAACTGAAACCCAGAAACCGAAGGTGTACACCATGGCTTTCACCAAAGTTTTTTGCAAAGCTGCTTATACTGTGTGCGTGCGTGTGCACGCGTGTAGATCTGTCTAAGCCTGTGTGCACAGGTGTGCACCCGTGTAAGCCTGTGTGAGGCTGGCTAAGCTTGTATACATTAATGTACACCCGCCTAAGCTTATGTAATCTTCTGTAAGCCTGTGTGCATGCATGTGCACTCATGTGCGTGTGTATGCGCTTGTTTGCGCGACACTGCCCCCTGTGGAAATAGAAAGGGAAAAGGAAGGAAAAGAAGTAGTAGGAAGTTAACCAAGGAGAACTAGCAGAGCTGCCAGGTGAAATCAATCAGAATCAGCCAATTACACAGGCAGTACACTAGCCCAGCCCAGCACTTAAAACTCTGCAAACAACATTCCCCCATGTTTTACTCAGAAACACTGCAACACTGCAGTCAACAAAGAGAAGTGAAAACTTAAAAAGCTTAAACTGAGACATAAAAATGTTAGGGACTGCCATTGCTGTTATAAGTCAACATGTGCAAGATGCTGAGGGTGGTGCCATTGCGAATGCTGCTGAGCAACCCACAGTGAGGAGACGGAGAAGAGTGTACAGACCCAGGGTAACCTACCAGGGGCTACATCAGCTGGAGATAGTGGAGTGCTATAGAGTGGACAGAGAGCTCCTACAGCAAATTGTTGAGCTGTGCAGGTCACGCCTCACACACAGAACCAACAGAGGGAAACCCATCCCAGTGGAAACCAAGGTATGTGTTGGCCTAAGAATACTAGCAACAGGTACCTTCCAGAGACAAACTAGTGATATGATGGGGATTTCACAGGCATCAGCATCCAGGGTACTGCATCAGTTCCTGAATGCCATGTCAGCACATGTCCGTGATCATGTATATTTCCCCAATTCCCGTGAGGTATTGGCCAGCAATATGCATCTCTTCCATCAAATAGCGGAATACCCTGAGGTAGTGGGTTCAATTGACTGCACGCACATACACATCAAAACACCAGCCGGTGAGTGGGGTAGAGCCTACATCAACTGCAAGGGCTTCCACTCCATCAACTGCCAGGTTGTGTGCGATGCCAAGGGCATAATACTGAATTTGTGTGCTGGCTGCTCTGGTAGCTACCACAATTCCCATATCTGGCATCTGATGCAGCTGTACCAGACATTTGCCAATGGGGACATCCCTGATGATCACCTAGTGGGGAATGCTGGATATGCACTGGAGCCGTGGCTGATGACACCCATCAGAAATGCACACACACCTGAACAAGAACTCCATAATGAGGCACACGCACAAACACAAAATGTAATCGAGCATGTGTTTGGGATGCTCAAGTCACGGTTCCGGTGCCTGGACACATCCGGTGGAGCCTTGCAGTACTCACCAACTACATGTACCCAAATTGTCATGGTATGTGCCATGCTACACAATATGATCCTGCGAAAACAGCTGCAGCAGGAACAGCATGGGGCAGGGCCAAACAGCCCCCCACCATTGCCAAGGCCTGCACAGGCACAGCGTGACTCAGAGGAGGAACAACCTGAGCCTGCCCCAATAGGCAGAAGGAGGCATGCCCAGTATGCCTTGGCCTTGGCAAAGAGGCAATGCATAGCACATACACTGGAACCCTGGAAATGATACCTCTCTCTGACTCACACATAAAATAAAAGGGATGCCTAACTTGACACTACCTGTTTCCAAACATGTATAGGGAGTGTAATATGTGCATCCAACATAGGCAGCCCTGCAACACCACCTGAGGCATGATTGCCATGTTTGAAGCAATATAAAGCAGTGCTAAGCAGCTTTTACCAATATCTGGTATATGTAAACAAAATCGCTCGTGCAATGTTGGCCAAGGTCGGGCAAAGTTGAGCAAAGTCACTTAAACATGCTCATAACTGCTTTACTGTTCCTTAACCAGTCTGGTCTGGCCAGCATGAAAATAAAAAGCAGCGACAGGGCTTGAACCCAGGGTACCGTGCATTATAGTCACAGTATAGAACCACTAAGCCATGATAGCATTACAGTGACACAGACACAGCAGGACAATTGTACACTAATTGCAAGCACAAAGCAATGCTATATCATGCCCCTAATGAGGCAAATGGGTAAACTCACCCACACACCTATGCAGACAGAGAACATCAGGCCAGGGGTTGTGATGCAGGTTGTGTAGGCTATGAAGCCGCAAGCTAATATATGTCACAATGGGCGCTAAGATCTGTAGTACAGTAGTATGCCTCAAGACAGTACGATAGGCAACAGTACAGACTGCAATGGTGTCCTGTACACAGCAGTGCAGGCACAGCAAATGTGTATAAGTGTCAGGTGAAACCCACATCCTATGTACACCCACAGTAACAATCCGGTGTGCCCACGTGTAGAAATGTACAAAGAATAGCTGCCCCCCCTGTATGTAGAAATGTTGATAAGTCTATGCAAACTGTCTCATGGAAGCCCTGAAGGCACAGCATGATCCCTGTTGATCTATGACACAAAGGTGAGGCCTGCTGTAAAAATACACCTTGATTTACCATACACATATAGTAGAAATGTGTATACTGTGTGTGCTCACACACTGCAAGAAATGTAGTGGATTTCACTCAGCATCACACTGAAAGATCATACTGGGCATGCTCACACAGGCTAAATACAGATGTGATAATAAGGAATCTATGGACAAATGTGTATAGTCATCTCTACTTCCAGAAACACATTCACAAAGTGGCCTGAAAATCCTGCTATGTGTTCACACAAACTGTCAAGCTCTGTGTATGTAGGTCAAAGGAGGTTGCCACTACTCAGCAGTCTTCAGACCTGTCAGAGAGTACCACAACATACTTGCGATGAATCTGATTAGGCACTTCCAGCAGCTAGAAAGACCAATGACGTACCTTAACAAGAGGATTACTGGCCTCAAATAGTTGCCCCATGCAACAAGAATGAATGTAACCCAAGCTGTACTCTGTTGCATACTGTCTACACAGGAGATGTCTGCCCAACATACAGGTCCAAGTCATGGTTACACTCAGATCTCTTCTGAGTTACAGCTGAATGGCACTAAATGTACAGAGCCAGCTGATATTGGCAACATCCCTGCAGATAGGATCAGTGTTAACTTTACCCACCTCTCACCCATGAAAGGACACATGTTTATAATGGAAGACTGCCAAGTTGCTGTCATCACGGCTGCACAGGTAAAAAGCACTCTCCGAATCCAGTATCACAGCAGCCATGGGACTCGATAACTTCCTAGGCTGTGTAGTATCTACTTCCCTGAAGTAAACATTAACATGGAAGGTCTGTGGCTACTGAAGTTTCCAGAGGACTGCAAACTAGGAGCCATCATTGTCAACACTAAAGATGTGGACATCCTACAAAAGGGCCTCACTGAGACAGATGGCTGTTGTCCAAGCCATGGCTGTAGCTCAATGCCAAAAGGTGCATTATCATCACCTTTGTTAAAATCCCTGTAGCCAAGAACTACAACATAGGTGGTAGTATACCTCACACTGTAAGTGTGACAAGAGACCCTGGGTCACAAGTGGATAGTGGATACAACTGTGATAAGCACATTCCCACAGTAGACAGGAAACACTCATGTGGCACACATCATCACAAGATGTGTCTCATGCAGAATAAAAGAGGACAATGTTCCCTTCTACTCACCACTCACTAGAACTATAAAGGAGTACAACGCCACTGTTGCTATGTACCTCACAAGACAACTACAACAACTGGAAAGCCAGCAGCAATACCTCACAAAGAACATTAGTGTCCTGAAATACATCCCATACACAGACCATCGCAAAATGCTCCATCCATACTCCCTCGCATATCGCCAACTCAGAGGTGTTCACTGCCTAACATACAAAGCTATATCAAACATAGATCTGCTGGATATGATCCACGTAAAACACTCACAATCACTCTGACCTTTGGACCCAAAACCATGAGTTAAATACAAAAGGAAGAGGTGTAGCCAATTACCTTATGGATATCCACACCTTCAGGTTACTGGCACAGCATGAGACCTTGGAGACCATGCAAGTGCAACTAAGATTGGGCAAAGCTGCCCATCAGATTGTAGCCTGCTACAGATCACGTACCTTGTCTCAGGAACCTCACTCAGTATTCCGGAGAACAATGTCAAATATAAAGGTCCTATCAAACACCATTATATGAGGAGATTACAACTACCCAAACAATGAGTGTGTGAATTACTCGTATACAACATACTTTGCCCAATGTGTCCTACAGTTAAGAAACTCTAACACCCTGGAACAGCTGGTCAGCGTGCCCACTACAGGCGACAACATATTGAACATGATCATCACCAACATGGGGTACCAGTGTTCCACAACAGAGATAAACCCCTCTCTGGGAATATCAGATTAGGAAGTAATCACACTGGACATCCACATCCTGCACCCACACCAAGTCAATGAAACCACTGTGAAGACATTTGCAAAAGCAAACTGCACACTTCCCCAGACCACAGTGGAAAGTTCTGAACACCTCTTGCTATTGGATAATGGTATGCAATCTGCAGAAAAATTCACAAGTGCATCCTATGAGCATCTACAGGGATGCATGGAATGAGACATCACAAATAAAACCAAGATGCACTCCTCCAAAAATAGGACAACAAGCAGGTGTATGTTGTCCATAAATAATCTAGACAAGAGAAGGAGGAAACGAACACATGAGAGATCCAACTTCACAAAAGGAAAGGCATCACTGATCATTATCAGGAAGAAACAATGTCCACTCATAAAATAATCCTAGGATGGTTTTGAAAGACAAATAGCCAAGGAATGTAAGAATAACAACCACAAAGCCTTCGGTCGCTATACCAGACATGCAGGTGTCAATTTCCAAATATGCTGTCAGCTACTGAAAAAAGGAATGAAATACATCAAACCTACATTCATTGCCTACATCCAGGGGGACAAGTTCAGTGTATACTCCCCCCATCACCCCTAAAAGGGCCTGTGTCCATCACAGAAGAATGCAGACACCCAGATGTCATGGACATGCAGGTAAAGACAACCCTCACCAAAGCTAAGAACATAGCATCAATGTGACCATATGTTGTCCCAGGATGTGTCTTACACTAGGCCCATAAAGAGCTACACACTCACCTACAGTCACTGTCCAGACTCAACCGTACCACAGGCTATGTACCCAAAGAATGTCATACACTAACAGTCATCCAGCTCCACAAAGGGTGTGCCAAAACAGAACCTGGAAACCATTGTCCAATATGTCTACTCAGTCGGGTATACAGAGCTATTGAGCCAGTTGTCATGGAACCCAGACACTGAGACATTGTAGATCTCCAGACACTGGACTCTACACAACTTTGCCTTGTGAAAGGCATAGCCTGGCTCCCCAACCTAGTTGAGTTATTTAAAACAGTTACCATGAACATAGATGGAGGTGAAAGTAGCCCACACATCCCACCTGGACCTCACTAAGGGCTTACTACACCATTCCCCACTCTGTCATCATGGACATGTGTACCAGCTTGAACATTAACAGCTATGTCACAGGATGGGTGGCCAAGTGGCTCACAGATCCAACACACATGTTCATAGTTGTGGGTGCCATGTCCATCTCCAAGCCAGTCACAAATGGCATCACACAGGTCTTGGTCCTGGGACCCCACATGTTCAGTAGATACTGCTCAGAGGTACAGGGATGCACGGCAGGTGTATGACTGAACAGGTTTGCAGATGAATGGTAACTGTGGTCCATAATCGACTGTACAGCTGACACAGATATCCTCCAGATGTGTCTTACAGAGACAGATACCTGGTGTCAAAACAATGCCCTCAAGCTGAATGCAAACATTGCATAGTCATCCCCTTTGGGTGAAACAAAGTGCACACAAATGACCACATAGGTGTTAATCCAGTATGTACGGAGAAAGTCATTATGTCCCCGGGGACACAGGTAGATAGTAAACTCACCTTTGATGATCAAATGCCCAAAGTGTTTAGACATTCCTTCAATGTAACCCATCTAATGTCACCTAATGTAACCCACCTCGTATAGTCTGATGATGTCACCATCCTACAAATATACCTGTGGAAAGGATAATCACCAGTAAAGTGTATAGCCCATCGTGTTAATTCATACTCCTGTAATATCCTGAAGTAGTTAGGTAGGGGTTTGAATACTGCACTGGACAGCTGTGTTTGTGTGTGGTCGCCTTGGGAAGGTGCAACCTTTTAGGAGACTAGTGGAACACCTCTAAAGTCATAAACTAACCTTTGTCGAGTCTGATGATGTCACCATCTACAAATATACCTGTGGAAAAAAGAGTTGCCAGTAATGTGTATAGCACATTGTATTAATGCATGCTCCTTTTAATATCATGAAATAGTTAAGTAGGGGCTTGAATCCTGCACTGAATATTTGTGTGTGGTCTCCTTGGAAAAGAGCAACCTTTTAGGAGACTAGTGAAACACCTCAAAAGTGGTAAACTAACCTTTGTCAAGTCTGATGCTGTCACCATCCTACAAATATACCTGTGGAAAAAAGAACAACCAGTAATGTGTATAGTGTGTTGTGTTAATGCATATACTTCTAGTATCATGAAGTAGTTAGGTAGGGGTTTGAATCCTGCACTGGGCAACTGTGGGTATGTGTTTTGTGTGGTCTCCTTGGGAACGAGCAACCTTTTAGGAGACTAGTGAAACACCTCAAAAGTGGTAAACCAACCTTTGTCAAGTCTGATGATGTCACCATCCTATAAATATACCTGTGGAAACAAGAGCTGCCAGTAATGTGTATAGTGCATCGTGTTAATGCATACTCCTCAAATATCATGAAGTAGTTAAGTAGGGGATTGAATCCTGCATGAGACAACTGTGTGTTTGTGTGTGGTCTTCTTGGGAAGAAGCAACCTTTTAGGAGACTAGTGAAACACCTCAAAAGTGGTAAACCAACCTTTGTCAAGACTGATGATGTCACCATCCTACAAATATACATGTGGAAAAAAAGAGCTGCCAGTAATGTATATAGCGCATCATATTAATGCGCACTTCTCTAGTATCATGAAGTAGTTAGGTAGGGGTTCGAATCCTGTACTGGACAACTGTATATGTTTGTGTGTAGTCTCCTTGGGAAGGCATGTCCTTTTAGGAGACTAGTGAAACACCTCAAAGATGGTAAATCAACCTTTGTCAAGCCTGATGATGTCACCATCCTACAAATATACCTGCGGAAATGAAAGCTACCAGTAATGTGTAAAGCGCGTCATGGTAATGCATACTCTTCTAATATCATTAAGTAGGGGTTTGAATCCTGCACTGGACATCTATGTATTTGTGTGTGGTTTCCTTGGGAAAGAGCGACCTTTTAGGAAACAAGTAAAACACCTCAAAAGTGGTAAACTAACCTTTGTCAAGACTGATGATGTCACCATCCTACAAATATACCTGTGGAAACAAAAACTGCCCATAAAGTGTATAATGCATTGTGCTAATGCATACTCTTCTAATATCATGAAGTAGTTTGATAGGGGTTTGAATCCTCCACGGGACAGCTGTGTTTGTGTGTGGTTTCTTTGGGAAGGAGCAGCCTTTTAGGAGACTAGTGAAACACCTCAAAAGTGGTAAACCAACCTTTGTCAAGTCTGATGATGTCACCATCCTACAAATATACCTGTGGAAAGGAGAACTGCCAGTAATGTGTATAGTGCATTGTGTTAATGTGTACTCCTGTAATATCATGAAGTAGTTAAGTAGGGGCTTGAATCCTGCACTGGAGAACTGTTTGTGTGTTGTTTCCTTGGAAAGAAGCGACCTTTTAGGAGACTAGAGAAACACCTCAAAAGTGGTTAACTAACCTTTGTTAAGTCTGATGATGTCACCATCCTACAAATATACCTGTGGAAAAAGAAACACTTTGTAATGTGTGTAGCATGTCGTGTTAATGCATGTACTTCTAGTATCATGAAGTAATTAGGTAGGGGTTTGAATCCTGTACTGGACATTTGTGTGTGGCCATCTTGGGAAGGCATAACCGTTTAGGAGACTAGTGAAACACCTCAAAAGTGGTAAATTAACCTTTGTCAAGTCTGATCATGTCACCATCCTACAAATATACCTGTGGAAAAGAGATAACTGTCAGTTATGTGTAGAGCGCACCGTGTTAATACATACTCCTCTAGTATCATGAAGTAGTTAAGTAGGGGTTTGAATCGTGCACTTGGTGAGTGTGTGTGCTGTATGTGTGTGACACAGTTGGTCAATGTTTTGTGTTTTTTGCTTTTACTACTGTATGACATATCAGTATGCATTGCACATGTGAGCTTGCTGTGTGGCAAATACATATACATACATGTAACCTCAATGATTGCATGTGTGGGAACCCTGCTTTCAACAAGAACACAGCTGTCATCCTTGCCAATCTGTGCTGCTGCTTCCCAGACCTTAGGTCACATCTGTATGCTTGTGACAAGGCCAGCCACTGCAGTGATCCCTGGCCTAGGTCATCTGTGTCACAAAAAGTCATTACGGTTCCTATTGGAATGTGTGTGACGGTCTATGGCCGAGGTATATGCCAGACCTGCTCAAACGCAGCAAAGTCTGTCAATGATGACTATTTATAACAGGTGTTGAACAACCTTTGTGGATATGCATGCAGACCCCTTCTTGCTTAAGTGATCCACCGAGGGATCTCAAAATACCTTTGGAAATGTGATTAACAAAGGACAGATGACATAACACTTGGTTGCATGTACACATTGGTACCTGTTCATCATGTTGTTGGCTACTACCTATGTGGTATTGTGGGGATAATGTGTTTCATAAAAGTGGATGACTATGCTTAGTTTTGCTTATAGCTTTCTAGCATGGGTTTGACAACAGGCATCTGTCTGTATGATACCCTTGTGCAGGATGTGTGTGTCATCTGGAGAATGCATTATAGGCTGCAGTATGCATTACCAGATGTGGACAGACATATCCCTACTATGACTGCTTGGATCTAAGAGAGCTATATGCCAAACATGAATGGTGTCAGTAATGGGTGTAGGTGAATACCAGTGGTTACTGGCATAGTATAGTACCTGAAGGATCCAAATGTTGCTGTGTGTCCTACATCTGTGTGTCGGTGGTCAAGAAATCATCTAACAATTGGTTATGGTCAGGCTGTGGAAGTGATGTATACTACCAGAATGCAAAACAATGACAGATAGTAACAGTATCACTCACAGCATAGTGTCAAACCATGTCATACACACATGTGTAGTCAAGTTCCGGAATGTGTGTAGTACAATGCATACTGGCCACCAATAGAAACTACGTAGTGTTACTGTGTAATACAGAGCATGTCTCCCTGGCCATGTGTCCACCATGCACTTACATGCAGACAGTGCACCTCCACCATGTTTACAACTGTACACCAGCAAATCTGTGCTACACACATCCCACACATACTGTCCACTCTCCATCACATGCTGCCAATACTGCACACATCAGCCAAGTGTCAAGTGGACGGACAATACACAATTGGAACCAACACTGGTGTAAACAAGACTAAATGACAATCATAGCATGAATGCATCATGCCTGCTCAGCTACACCTCCAAGAATATCATTACACTGTACTGCTGACAACATGCTAACATTGCTATACTGCTATGAAGACACCCTGTGCATCAGCACCATGGTAGACTGTTCCTGCATCGATGTTACAGATGACAGGAGGCGGCACAGGTTTCATCATATGCACAAGGTGTGTTGTTGGTTTGCCAGAGGCCTACAGTGAGCCATCCAATCAACATGTCTGTGTGTGTGTGTGTGTGTGTGTGTGTGCGTGTGTGTGTGTGTGTGTGTGTGTGTGTGTGTGTGTGTGTGGGGCAAGAATACTGGAATGGGGCAATGTTGATGTAATGTGTGTGGGTATGTGTTAGCCCTAGGTGTCTGGAGTATGTGTGTGTGTCTGCATGCACACAGTTCCACCATGTGGCTGCCATATATGGGCATTTGTGGGACAGCTACAGACTGTACCTGTGAGGCTTCACAGATCACCGTCTCTGTCCATGGATACGGTACCTGTGCCTAGCAGGGGTGCTACTGACACTATCAGGTACTATGCCAGACTGGGTACTATCCACAGAGGTCAATGGATGTGCACTGGACACAGGTCCCTGCTGTAACTGTCCAGAGCCACTTGCACATGGTCTTCTAGGATGTTAAATGGACAGCCCACCCCCAACAATGCTGGGGCTGGTACTGGCACTATGGGAGCGGCTGTGGCTTGAAGGACGTCCGCTGCGACTGCCATCTGCTGCTGTTACTGGCATACTTCCACATCGATGACTCAACCGTCCCGCACTGTCCTGACACATGGACATGACATTGTGGAGAATATCTAATGTCTCTCCCCAACGTCTATCAGTGACCTCGGTGTAATGACGGATGGCACCTGCTAGGTCAAGGATACTGTCAATGATGGCAGTGTTATGTGCCCTTTGTGCACATAGTCCCTGTCTAGTGTACCGTTCTATATGTGCCTGTGCCTCCATGACAGCCTGGAACATGCGTGACATTGTCAGACCTGTGGCATGTCTGCCAGTGGCATGAAGAGCAGCACTGCTCCTACGAGAACCCCTGGACATCTGCCTGTGTGGTACCCTTCCAGACATCTGGGTATGGCTGCTGTGTTGGGATGCATGTGCCATGGATACCACACTGTCCTGGCCAATGCCAACTGTACACTGTCCCTCAGCTGTGGGCATTGGTGATGGATGTATTGGCAGTATGATTGTATGCATGGATAGGGTCGACAGCTGTGTACTGTTGATTGGTGGTCCAAGGACAGACCCTGGCAAACATGCCTGTGCCTCAACACACCTATCATCAGCATCACTGTTTTGCTCGGTGACATCAGTTTCCCTGCTGCAGTGAACCAGCCCAAGGTCAGTACTTGTGAGAGGAAGACGGAAACACACTTTACGACCTGTACATGATGTCGGTACACATGCACGCATGAACACATGAACACATGAACACATACTCACATGCACACATGCACACATGCACACATGAACACATGCACACATGCACACATGAACACATGGACACATGAACACATGCGCACATGCACACATTAACACATGCACACATGAACACATGAACACATGCACACATGCACACATGCACACACACATGAACACATGAACACATGCACACATGAACACATGAACACATGCACACATGCACACATGAACACATGCACATGTGAACACATGCACATATGAACACATGCACATATGAACACATGCACACATTAACACATGCACACATGCACACATGCACACATGAACACATGCACACAAATGCACTCATCACTAAAACACACACACACACACACACACACACACACACACACACACACACACATACACACACACACACATACACACACACACACACACACACACACACACACACACACACACACACACCTCCAGCAATCCAGAACATACTCAATAATGGGTGATGGTGGGGTACAGTATCACAAGGCAAACAGTTATATCACACATGTCAGCATGCAGGATGTGTGTTTCCCAACAGCATGCAGTCTGGGTGTTGTCAGCCCTTGCCAATAACACTATACATGTCTTTGATGCATGTGTGATGTTGTTCAGTGATTTGCCTCACCCTGGAATGCACTGTGTACATGGACATGACAGTGCTCTGCAAGTATTATAAGCTGTGCAATGTTCCGTGCATCATCTCTCACATGTATACATACCATGGCTGGATGTGTATCTGTGTGTCACATAGATATCCATTTGTGATGAGAGCGTCTGTGTCTTCAGCAGATAATAGTGGACACTGGATTAGAACATGCATGCTATGTATACACACAGGATGAGTGGCGCATGTTTACCTGTTGGAATACCATTGCTCAACATGGACATTGTACAGTGGTTATGGTGAGTGTAGGACATATTGTGGACATGCCAGTGCCAGACATGACATGGCATGCTACAACACAACTGCAACATTAAACATTACACAGACACAGTGTGTGTCATGTGACCTATACACTCAATAGCATTACAAGACATATATGTGTCACTTTGTACAAATGGTGATTGCTATGCATATTGTGCATAGGTGATTATGTTTGCACACACACAACACTGAGGTGCATAGCAGGTTATGCTATGTGTAGTACTGTGGACACTGTAACTGGATGGGGTGTACTACCATGAGCCATCATCATGCAGCATCACGTGGTCACTCAAGGCTACTAATGTGTGCCAGACAGGCACATACCATGCTGTACTGGAACTGCAGTACCATGGCTACAGTCACCATTTCACAGCCCGTTGTTACATGGATTTGTAAGGTGCACAATAGGGGGCATTGCCTACCATGAATGTGTAATGTGTCGAAGAGTGTCACGTAGCCACATGTGAGGCATCTACCCCTCAGGTATGTAATGTGTGCTGTGTGGATGAAGTGTGGGAAACTGTAGTGTGACCTTACAGCGGGCATCTGAATACGCCATGTGTAGGATGTTAATGTGTACTGCATATGACAGTGTTGTGTATGTTGTGTGCATGTGTATCAACTCTGCCTTTCCAATGTCCACATCAGTGTTGCCACAATTAT